>NW_018252757.1:45120-58709 GCF_001263595.1 Phalaenopsis equestris
TATATATATATATATATATATATTAGATGGCTTTGGCTGTAGGTTGCTGCGCGGAGGTTTGAAGTGATTTGGTTGTTGGCCGATCTTATTCTGCACCCTTCTAAGTTAACCGTAGTACTGAAACAAAAAAAGGAGGCCGTTCATTACCAACAATATGGCAATGGAAACGTATGTATTTGTCAAACTTTTTTTTTAGTCGCCCAATGCAATGGAAACGAAATAACTTAAACTTGGGACTATTTCGCACCTACAATTTTTCCAAAGGTGGTCAACTACCTCACAAAAATAATATTGAGGGAAAGCCTTTTTGCTCGAAGCTCAATTAAAACATAAGAATATTGCAAAAAGAAAATTTTTATTTAATTATCCATGAAGTGTTTGCTTATTATATCTGAGCTTGAATTTCATATATTGAGCTTTCCATAGAAGCTTATCTTGAGTTTGTCCTTGAGAAAATAATAAATGTTTTCACTTGTTTTTATGGCCATACTTTTGTAGAGATTTTGGGCTGCTCTGTTTGAAAGGATCGATCAAATCATAAATTTTAGTTGTTGAAGAAACATGAAACAAAAAATACTTCAGAAATGGAAGCGAGCTTTCTTCATGACTTAACGGATATTGTACGTTAAAAATGTGCTAGCGAGTATCGCAAAGACTTCTTACAAATGACGAAAGAGGGGACGTGATCTTGCGGGGTCAACCAAAGACCATCCAGGGGTACATGCTCTACTGGCCATTTCCTTGTATCATGGAAATGGTGCGCTTCAGATGGATAAGGAAAAAAATCACACCTAAAGAATCGAGCTGATCAAATCCATTTGATCAAGTCCTTCGCTTTCCAACTCGAATAGATTGGGAAGGAGAAGCTGGCCCTTCAACTCTATGGTGGTTGATGTGGACTTTCGGCAAGTAGTCACCTGGCCTAACGGTTATCCGACCACGTAGTTACCCGACCTTGTAGCCACCCGGCCATGCAACCACCCAGCCTTTAACGCCTCCGACCTAGTGACAGCTGACTGACAACATCTGTGATCTCCATGGACCAAACTTATGTATGGACTAAGATACCTCTTCCGTACCTAAGTATTTTAGGAGTACAATATGTAATTTTACATTGACCTGTCTCTATAAGTAGGGGGTCCATTTCATAAATAAGGTAACGCAAATCTAATATTCATTACCGTATTATTGCTCACCCTCCCTCTCTCTCTCTTTCATCCTGCGGTGCTCTATTCCTTAGGCAGGCCTTTTGAAAAGATTTGTATTCAACGTTGTAAAAGGCGCGATGAAGTTGAATTCATGTCGTCAACAAGAAGAGAAGCACGGCGATCACAGAGTGAAGGGAGAAACCAAAGAGTAATAGCCAACGTGGATACCCCACGAAATGACATCGAGGAATGCATGAAGAGAGGAATGCAAAAGATGAGGACTCGGGTTATGGAGTAGGTGTCGGGTCAGATCGTCAAAGTCTTAAGGGTCATCACAGCCCTAGCATGAAATTAGGCCCCACAAGAGCAGAACCAGCCACATAAGGTGGCACCAATGCACAATGGTAGGAGAGCAAAACCACGATCTTGAGGGGGATGGTGACTCACAGTAGAAAGACGGCACAGGATCCGCACATGTGGAAAGGTAATGCATAAGGCACACTGAGGCGTCATGCTAGCCAGAGAACACCTTTTCCCTCTAAATCTCAGGAGTGGAGCCTTCAAAAAAATTCAAATTACTGGCCTTAGAATCTTACAAGCGATGATCAGACCCCAGCGACCATATCACCACATTTCAGTTGGCTATGTGTTGCTCAAAATCTCATATGCATTCAAGTGTCCTCTATTCTTCACAACTTTGAGTTTGTTACCCTTAAAGTGGTTCCAAGCGTTTCCAACCAGGAGCATCAGTAGCATTGTTGACTTCAATATACAGTTTCTAACGCAGTTTACCAATGCCCAAAACCCACCAAAAGCGTGCAATCCCCGAGGCAACTCAAGCAAGGTGAGCATGAGAGTCTATGTGGATTCACCGTGTGCTTCCAAAGGGAGATGTTGGAGGTGAAAGATCTCAAAGTTGACGCAGTTGTAGCTGCCTTAAATCTAGCCTTAAGCTCTGAGATATTTTCCTATGACCTCAGCATCATAGAGCCCCAAGACTTGGGCGAGCTGTTGGAAAGGATTGTCAGCCGTCAGCATGGGAAAGTTGTTGGTTTAAAATATATTTAATTTAATAATTATAGATAATTTTAAAAAGTAGCATTTTAAATTTTGAAAATACAAGACCTAACTAATCTTATACAACAGTATTTTAAATAAATGAGCATAACACTTCAAGTCATGCATCTATCCGGGGGAATAGACACATTAATTAATAAAGAGACTCGATTAAATAAACCAAAAAATTTATGATATCCATTTTGGTCTGCGAAATCTTTTATGTTGACCGATAATTTCCCTTATCTAGCATAAAAGTTTAAGCAGGATTTAGATTAAACTGGGTTCCAAAGTTTCCTATAAGGGAAAGCCCTATAGTTAATTACATTTTAGACAATCGAAATCGCCTAAGAAAACTCTCGGTTTAGATCAGAGGTAATTAACCTTAAGATTTTCAGAATTTAGGATTTTCAAAGTCGGACATGGAAAATTCAAATGGGAAAGATTAAATAGGAACAATGCTTTATGGAATCTAAAGGGAAAAAACTAAGGGATGTCACAAATTCTGAGGAGAATCTCGGTGACTTCCCAAGCTATCCTATGGATTATCTTCAACATTGAGAAAATATTATTAGATACTTCATCTTGCCAATTTAATTATCTTAAGACTTACACTTGCATGACACGGTCATATAATTAGTCTAGAAAATATAAAGGTTTATGTCATAACAAATAACAACCTCAGAGATTCACTAGTGTCTTTGGCTTCTGTAAGCCAAGTCTATATCTGAATGATTCTTCACACAAGCCTTAAGCAAAAGAAAAATGGGTGAGAAAGGTTCTAGATCTCAGACATCCAACATCTCTTACTTGAATGAGTGATGAAGCTTCTCAGACTCTCCAAAGGATTCTTGGCGGGACATTAAAAGAGCTTGAGAAATTTTTAGTGGCTTCTACACAATGGAAAACTGGGCAAGAAATATGTGTTTGAACTCTCTAATAGAAGTGATGAATCTTGCATGTGAGCTGTTGAACTAGCATAAGATGGATTCCTTTAGCATCATAAAAAAACAAATGATATTTTAAAGAATCATTTATTATGAGCAGACAAACAACTAGCACAAAATATGCTAGGGATATGTGAGATCAAACTTCCCTTTATAAGATTCTGAAGGTAGAATCTTAAATTTCCTCGGTGCTTCAACTTTGTGACCTTCCTTGAGAATGCATTTTCTAACGATCTTTTCTTCTCCTTATTTTTTCTTATGGCTCCCTCTTCTAAGGATTTTAGGATAAATCCTCTCTTTCCTATTCTTATTCTTTCCTTATCATATGAGGCATTAGAAGACTCTCCTTTGTCAGAACAATCTGAGTAGTCCTTATCTCCCTCTTCTTGCTCCATTCTTTGGTCAAGAGCTCTTCTTGGTCCAGCTCTCTATAAGTCTCATTTGTGTGACTTGCCTTGGTTTTTCTCACCTATGGGCCACTGAACCTAAAAATCCAGTGTGTGTTATAGGAACAAGATCCTCCCTTGTGTCTTGTACGGCCTTCAGGAACTATTCTCTAAACTCAATGATATGTTATATTACAAACTGTCTAATGCAATCAATTGTTCTTCTTCATTCTTCAAATTTGAATGATAGTTAAGTTAGTCTGATTCCTAATGAAAATCTCAATATGACAAATAATGTCATTTATTTTACCAGATTGTTGGTTGCATCAAAGCAGATTTGGATTAAATTACAAAAGGTGAAGCTAAAAGGGCTATATATGACCATGTCTACTACCATTCATATGTTTCCATAAGCTCCATATATGTAGAGTTTCCAAAGTCTATCCTTTTTTACATTGATCACTTTGTCCATCATTCCCTTATAGAATTTGTATAGAAAGCCAACAATGACTTAAACATTTATTGCTATTCTAAGTTTATAGATAATATCGAACTTGGTCAATTCTACTGACCATTTAAGTAGTCTCCACAAATTGTCAGTTTTGGAAAAAACTAACTTCTGAGGATGGTCAGTGATGGCATGCACTGCATGGAATTGAAAGTAAGGATATAGTTTTATTGTTTAAATGATTAAGGTTGCATGATTATTTTAATTATCATGTACTTTCGTTCAGCTGGAATATTTTGCTTACATAGTAGACAGGGAACTTTTTCTTATTCTTCTCTCATATGAGTATTGAACTAACTACCTCTCTACCAACTCTTAGGTAGAGGTATAATGCTTCTCCAAGCTTAGGACTTTACAATAAAGGAAGTGATGATATCATGAACTCCAATTATCTGAAGTCTTAACCATATTCCTCAATCAAAACCAATTGATTTAAAATTTTCATAGATTTGAAAAATAGATAGAAACAATCTCCAGTTTTTTATATGAATCTTTTGAGCTTTATAACTATCTCGATCAAGACTTGCTTTCTCTTAAGATTCTTTGGAGGTGGCATGTCCAATATTGCTTGAACATTTTTATGGTTTTACTTTATCCCTTCGGGTGTGTGAGTGATTATCTAAGAAATTTTCTATAATTGGCTTTAAAAGTACATTTTAGATGGTTAAGCTTAAAGTTAAACTTTTTTAGAGATGTGAAAGTTTCCTCCATGTCTCATATATGTTAATTTAGTGATTTACTTTTAACTAGAAGATTTTCAAAGTATTTTCAATATTTTTTTAGTTTTTGTTGCAAGAAAATTACATTTATCAAGCTTTGCAAGCTTTGATAGGTTGCACCAACATTCTTTAAACTAAAAGACACTACATTGTAATAGCAAAAAACTTTTTTTGATAATGAAGGCAGTCTTCTCCACATTGGCAGGATGCATCCTGATTTGGTGAGATCCAAAAAACATGTCAAAGAAACTCATGATTGAGTGCTTCACCATCGAGTCGACTAATGCATTAATTAGTGGCAGTGGATAGATGTTATTCAAATAGGTTACATTTAGACTATTGTAGTCAAAGCACATCCTCCTTCTATCATTAATGTTTTTCATCATCAATACATTGACAAGCATCTTTTGATATTGTACTTCCCGAAATAAGCCAACATCTACAACTTCATAACTTCTTATCAAATTATTCTCCAGTGCCCATATTTTTTACTTGATGTCCTTGGCTCCCTACTTCAAATTAAATCGATGGCAGATGACATTGATGTTTACTTCGGGCATTTAATTAGATGTCAATGAAAAGACATATTGATGGTTCTTTAAGATGGCGATCAACTGTCCATGATGCTCACTATTGAAGTTAATGCAAACCTGGAAGGTCCTACCCGCTTCTTCGAAAACATGCATTTTTTTTATGACCTCGGTGGATTCAAGACCATTACCTTTACTGATATCTAATAATATGATATCTTCCTATGTATTCTCCATAGCCTGTAAGTAGCACGTTCAGGATTGGGCTAAATCCCTTTGTATGGTAATAATTTGTCCTTTGACTTGGAACTTCTTGAAAATCTAGTAGGTGGACATAACTATACTTGAGGTATTCAACAATAGCCTTTCAAAGATTGTATTATATACATTGGTGGTGTCCAAGATGATGAAATTGACTATGGATGTGAACTAAAGTTTTTTTTCTCCTCAGGTCATTAATAAGGAAATAACTTTCCAAGTCTCTTTTATATATCTAAAAAATATGTATAATTGTCCATAAGTGAGGGCAAGCTAATTGGTTGTTATGCCCATTTCCTCAAAGATTCCTTTGAACAAAAGGTTGACGGAGCTACCAATATCAACTAGGATACTACCAATGTGATAGTCCTTGATAATAGTAGTGTCCATGATGGCATCTCGGCATTTGAAAAACTGATCAGTGGGTGGGTGGGTGAAGCGTGAATAGCCAAAATAGCAAAGTGGACTTCTGCTTTCCTCAATCTTCTTAGGTTGGACTTTTGTGAATCTTTATACTACTCCCCCCTCCAAAAGTTAGTTGGAACGACGTCTACGACATGTAACAATCTTATCGAATCAGGTTCATTGTTGGTACCTTAAGCAAGTGCTTTCCTCAGCCTCTAAAATTTGGCTTCTATAGACATAAATTCTTTCAACTTCTTGCCTAGATTAATTCCTTAATTTGGCTATAAAGATGGAGAAAATCCTTAGTATCATAACTGTGATATCAATGACAAGGAAGGGTCACGAGTGTAACTCCCCACCTTCATCAAAAATGGCTTATTAAAAGTCTTTATTTAAGATGGCCTCAAAGATCAGCCATCAAGACTCTCAAGCATGTGAATTCAATGGGAGGGAGTCAACATGGTTCTTGGATCCTCACTGGTCTCCTTTTAATTAACATCTTGTCTTCATCATCTTGGTCCTACCAAAAGCACTTATTAAGAGCATTCTAAGAACGCTTCTTTTTTAAGCAGTTATTTGGGTTCATGTGCTTTTTGTAGGGGTGGTTCTGAAAACTCTGCTTATACTCCTTTAGTTGGGAGGAGCCAGAATATGAGTTATACACTTAAATAGATATGTGATTGCTCACATGCTCTAGAAGCTTTACTAGAGTCTTTGTTTCTGTAAGCCACGTCTATTTCTGACTGATCCTTCACATAAGCCTTAAGCTAAAGCAACATGGGTGAAAAATAGTTCTAGATCTCAGACATCCAACATCTCTTACTGGAATGAGTGATGAAGCTTCTCAAACTTTCCAAAGGATTCTTGGAGGGGACTTTAGAAGAGCTTGAGAAAATTTTAGTGGTTTCTACGCACTAGAAAACTGAGCAACAAATATGTGTTTGAACACTCTAATAGAAGTGTTGACACAATTTTAGTTGTGGAGTTCTCCTTTGGAAGTTGTCGACCGCCTGAATTGGAATCTCGTCGCCCTCTTCAGAAAAGCTGCAACTCCTATTGCATAATCACTAACATCACACATTAATTCATAATATTTCTCCCAATCAAGTGAAACAACTATAGAAGCAGTGATTGATTTTTCTCTTAAAATTTCAAAGGCTTTAAGGAAATCTTGGCTGATGTCGGCACTAAAAATTTGAGGAGTTGCCTGTTGGAAGTTGCCAGCAGCCGGAATCAAGATTTTGTTGCCTACTTCGAAAAGGCATTTAATTTATATATAAGTTTAGAAAATATGAAATCAAAATGATCCTATATCTTTTATAGTTCAAATGAAAGAGCACTACACCTCAAGCTATGTATCTATCCTGAAAGATAAACACAAGACTTGGGGGTGAGGCTCGATCAAATAAACTAAGAAATGTATCACATTAGTTTGGTCTGCAAAAACCATTTTTATTTATAAGTCGACAAGTTGTCTTATTTAATATGAAGAATTAAGTAGGGTTTATATTAAGCTGGGTTCAGAAAAACTTCCAATAAGGGCAAGCCGCTATAGTTAATTACATCTTAGATAAATGAAATCACCTAAGAAAGTTCTTGATAAAAATCAGGGAATATTATCTTCAAAGAGGTCAAAAGAATTGGACATTCTAACGAGATTGGACAAAGAGGTGTAAAAGGGGAATGGCTCAAATTTGGAACATTTGTTGTAGAATCCAAAAGAGGAATTACTAGGAGATGACACAGATCTGAAGGAGAACCTCAGTGATTTCCCAAGCTAACCTATGGTTTGGCTTTAATTTTGGAGAGAAATATTTAAATATTTCATCCTGTCAATTTTATTAATTAGGGCTTACAATTGTGTGAAATAATCACACAAAAAGTCTGTAAGATGTGAGGATTTTAGGTCATGACAAACGATAACCTCGGAATCCTAAGACGAGTTAGGGCTTATATTGTGTAGCAGATCTATACAAAATCCTAAAAAAAAGTTCAAGATTAATTTTGCAAAAGAAAACCACCTCAAAGTCCTATGGTTTATTTAATTCTAAAGAAAGGGTGATTTAGCTAATGTGGACATGTTCTGCTGTTGAAGATGGTCATGCTTCTCACAATGCTAGCTCCAAGCTCCTCATCATGGTGATTTTAAGTTTTCTAATATGTCAAATTATAATGTCAAATCAGACGTCCCTAAGGTTATGGTCATTTAAATATTATGGGGCATATTAAATTTGATTAGAGCGACACCGGTTAGGACCCTACGGTTCCCTTGTTCCGGCACCAACGGCACCACTATTCTCTTTTGGATTCACTTAGTCCAAATTAATTTACTAAACTCAACTTAATCAGTTCAGTACTTTCATTTAAATAGTGGGAAATCTCATTAGCAACCGTAGGTTACCTCCTTCGAGGGATTCTTGATCATCCGATAGAAATATTTTAATTTAGCTGTAATTCTTTGTTTTATGATGTTTGTGATTAAATTTTGAGTGGTCTTATATTTTGAATGTTGTGGCGGTGAATTTTATCTTGTTTTATTTTAGTTTTGGTTTTGGTTTTGGTTTTATGGTTATCCTATCAGTTTTGGTTTCATGCAGGGTGACATGATTGTTTAACATGCAAGCTCGAGGCAAGAAGTATAAAAAGGTAAATGCAATAATCTAAAAGTGTACTTGTCGATTCTTCCCGTTCCTCCACTTGAAAGTTTAATACTTACAAAGCATGTATATAATTTTGCAGGGAATTTAAATTGCAGGAGTAGATGAATGTTTAGGTACCAAATCCCAAGTTATAACTTTATTGAACCTCAGAAGATCCTAGTGGATGGTTTTAGAATAAAAATATGGCAAGTCCAATTTGCCCTTCAGAATGTCCAATGGATTTCAAAATGCTCAAGACATGACTCTGGACCACTTTGAAGATTTCTTGAAATATTTTGAGTTCATTTTGGACTTATCATATTTTTCCATTAATCATCCGAGGTTGAAGTGTGACTACCACGTTGCTCAATGAAACTTGACAATTTAATTATCTCGATGATAGAATACCCAGTTAATCAGTTGATGTTTCATTTAAAAGTTATGTGAGTGGGTACCTCTAAGGCAAGTTTAAGTCATTTAAGATTGTGGTGTCCACAATTAAGGTTAAGTTTGTAGTGCTTAAACATGTTAATCACCAATCATGTTATCTTTTAAATCTGATTAATTGAGTGTAGACACTAATCCTATGTCACTACTAAGCCTTTAATAATCATGATAGGTGGAATGGTGATTATCAAACTTTTGATCTAAGTGATATGTATTCTTATTGAAAGATCACATCATCCTCAACTTTGAGCTTAAGAAAAGTAAATTATCATCTTTTCTATCTTAAGTCCATCACTTAAGAATCATTTAATCTTAATTAACTTCCAAGTCATGAAGATTATGAGAGTTATGATCTTGTTGATGTCGTGCAATGGTGGTGAGTGAGTTTCTACTTTTTAGTCTCATTGTATTTCAATCATCCAATCATATTTATTAAGATCAAAATTTTCCCATTTTCCCTTGATTAATCCTAAAATTTGATCAAGAACCAAAATAAAAAATGATTATTTTTCCCTTGGGGTACTTCACCTCATAACTCATTAAACACAACTCAAATGACTTGAGCAGTCAAAGTGGCCTATCAAAGTGGCATATCCACGAGTTAATTGGAGCATCAGAGGAGAGTAATGTGGTTTTTATTTGTGTTGTTTTTCAAATTCAGGAAATAGGGTTTTCAAAATTGATTTATTTAACTATCCAAAACAAAGTTTTTATTTATGAGAAAATTATTAGAGATTCCTATAGGTCAGAGAAGCACTTAAGCAAAATTTCATGATTTTTTGAATTAAATTTTTATTATTATTATTTAATTTTGGATCAAATTTATTAATTTAATTAAATAGAAAATAGTGTTTTAATTATAAAAATTATTTTTATATTTTTATTAGACTTTTTTGAGTTCAGAAAACTCATAGAATCAAATTTTGTTTTTTATGATTTCTAATTTATTTATTATAATTATTTTAATGAGAAAATAAGGAAAATTCACTTTTAAGCTTTTAATATTTATTTTTAACTTACAAAAATTAGGAAAATATCCTAATGAATTCTTTCCTATGAATTCTAAGTGATCGGGGAAAATTTGTACACATTTTGAACCATTTTTTGTAATTTTGAAAATTTTGATTATTTAATTATTTATAATTCAAAATAAACTTTGAAAAAGACATATTTCCATAAAAATAAAAATAAAATTTATTTTTATTAAATGCCTCTGATCACAAAGAATTCAGAAAAGAATTTTTCATGATTTTTCTAAGCTTATTTAATTTATTATAATTACATTTGTTCAAAAATACAAAGTTTCTTTAAAAATCAATTTTAGTGCTTAAACCAAGCCAAATAATTTTTAAATTTTTACAGTAAGTAAATATGATTTCTATGCATAATGTGGAATTGATTTTGTCAATTTTTTATAAGTATATAGTTTACATAAATTAACAAAAGATTTATACATTTGATTAAATATAAAACTGTACAAAATAATTCAAAGCATCATAATATTTTTCTTAGACTTCAATGATCATAGGAAACCTACTAAAACTATTTTGTATAATTTTCCAAGTGATCTTTTAATTTATATAATTAAAATAGGCCAAAATGGCCACCTTAGCTTGAAAATTAAGGTTAGAAGCATAGAGATGTCCTCTGTCCTTAGAAAAATCAAAGGACATAGTTTCTGTCATGAGGAGAAAACCATCAAAATTTCAATCCATGGTGAACAATGCTTGATTATAATAAATTAAAATACTCCATACGGTATTTAATTCATTAAAAATCAGAGAATAAGAAAATAATTTTTATTTTTAGTCCACATTATTCTCCTTTATTCACTAAGCAAGAGGGTATTTTTCTTTTATTTTTATAATTTTTTCCAGAGAAAGATATGGATTTTTGAAGTTCAGGTATTTAAAATAATTCAAAAATCCATATTTTTCTACTTATCCTACGCGGCGCCAACTCATCCTACAACGGCTCCAAACTCAAATGTGGCGTGCTCCCATTCGTTGTGCTTTCCACCTAGGCATACCCCGCAGCCCACGGTTCACGAAGCCCAAGAGTCTGTCCGGCTTGATCTCCTTCATCCATTGGATACACACACGATCGGGCGGCTCTTGTTATCGTCCCAAAGTGACCTAACTCGTAAATTGTTCAAACTAAAACCTTAAGATCTCTATCTAAACTCAACCAAATTACATGGGGTTTGTTTCTAAAACTTCATCTACTCAAGAAAAACATATATATACGGTATATACGGTATGAAATACAGTAAATATGTATAATGAATCAAAAAAGGCTCGGATTAGGGTTGAGGTTCAATACCTTTGTCTGAGAGGGGAGGCCTCAATCAGATGGTTGTGGTAGCTTTGATTGAGTCCAACAAACCTCCAGATGAAGTCTCAAGCCCTATTGAATTGTCTAGGTATGATTTTGATCAAATTGAATTTCAGGTGTGTGTCTAGAGCGATTCTAGAGGTTGTACTAGTGAGGGCTTTAATGGGGAATCAACTCCTCGTGCTCTAGAGATGGTGTGTGCACAATTAATTGGAGTTTGGTTCACTGTGGAGGTGTGGAGAAATTTGTCTTGGTTTTGGGGAAAATTCTAGTGAATAAATTGGCTCTATAAAGTGGCTATGGGTGGCTGAGTGCGAGGGGATTACACTTAACAAGGTTTGAAGAAGCTCTGGTGAGATTTTGACAGAGTTTACCCAAGGTTTTCAACTCTCTCTTGTTTGGCCGTGGAGGAGGTGAGTTTTTATAGAGGGGCTTGGGGTGGAGCTCAGGGCCAATTAGTGGGTGATATAAGCTACTGATGTGGAGGGCAGAAGAGCTTCAAAGAGCAATTGGGGTTGGACAGCTTGGATAAGTTTCCCAAGATTTTCAACTCTCTCTTGTTTGGCCATGGAGGAGGTGAGTTTTTATAGAGGGGCTTGGGGTGGAGCTCAGGGCCAATTAGTGGGTGCTATAAGCTACTGATGTGGAGGGCAGAAGAGCTCGAAAGAGCAATTGGGGTTGGACAAATAAGTTCAATTGGGTTTGAGTTTGGTGAGGTGGCTCTTGGTTTTGGCATTTTTCGATAATTAGGGTGGTTGTCCAGAGTAGAGGAGGTGGTCAGTTGGTCGGGTGAGCAAGTGGGAGGGTTAATTATGATTAACCCTCAATGGTTTGTCATGATGGAGGAGATTTCTTGGTTAAGGCCCAAAAATGGGATGAAATCCCTTAATTTAGGGACCCATTGGTCCATAGCTCACTTGCATGTGTTTAGGTTGGTTTAGCTTGGTAAATAGAGTGTTCTTGGTGGCTGGAATGGTCCTTGGTTGGCCAATTTAGTTTGGTTGGGTCAAATTTAGTGTATGGGTACATTTGGGTCAAATTGGCTTGGAGTTTTAGTTTAGGTTGGGCTAACCATGAAATTGAGCCCAATTAAATGTAAATAATTGCCCATGAGAGTTTGGAAAAGAATTGGGGTGGTTTTGAGTTGATTTGGAAGTTCAATTTTGTGGGTTTTGGTCATTTAGTCAATTTAGGTGCGTTGGATAGGACTTGGGTTTAGGTTAGGGTAAGGTTGGGTTAGGTCAAAATTTATGGTTCAAAATGGTCTATGTGAATGTCATACAGAGTTTTCAATATCAATTGGGTGTAAATTATGAGGTTAGGGCATTCAATTTGGTGGAATTTGGAGACATAGCCAATTTGGGGAAAATTTGGGGATTTTGAATGTAGGTTGAAATTGAGTGAGTTGAAATTGAGGTTGAAATTAAGTGAAATTGAGGCTTGACCAAGACCAATTGAAGGTACAATTTGATCTGTATGGTTGTTAGGAAGAATTAAGGATTCAAATTGGGGCAATTGAGTGGATCATATGATTCAATTATGTGAGATTAAGTCATAGAGTCAAAATTGCGGGTTTAAGTTGGATCAAAATTGAGCTCAATGCATGGGTAAATTAGGCTTGGATTATGTTTGAATTGATCATATGAAAGATTAATTTGAGTTTAGAATTGAAATTGGGGAGGATTGGTGCCAAATTGATGGATATGTGAGGTGAATTTGGAGAAATTTGGCCTTTAAAGGCAATTTGGGGCTTTTGGTCAAAGTTGGTCAAATTGATCAAATTGGGTTCAATTAAAGGGTCCAAATTGGTTTTGAGGACATTTGAAATGATTTTTAGGGTTTTGGGAAAGTTTGGGCTACCAAGGGTACTTTTATAATTTTGGCAAATTTGAGGATATTTTGGTAATTTTGGCGAATTTGAGGGATGTTTTGGGTAATTTAGGTGATTTCAAATGGTTTAAAATTATTTTTGAACAAATTTAGGTATTTTGGGTGAAATTGTTGGGAAATTTTGGTCATTTCAAATGGTTTGAAATGATTTTTGAAAAAAATTGGTTGTCTTGGGTGAAATTAAGAATCTAGGTCAAAGTTGTGGTTTGAGGGAGTTTAGGTAATTTCAGTGGATTTGGGGTGCCAATCACCTTATTTGAGCTATGGACTAATGAAATCCCCATTTAGGTCCTCTATGTATTGGTCTTAGCTAAACCCTAGC
>NW_018252757.1:59184-71155 GCF_001263595.1 Phalaenopsis equestris
ATTTGGAACATTTTATTGTAGAATCCAAAGGAGGAAGAACTAGGGGATGTCATAAATCTGAAGGAGAACCTCAGTGACTTCTCAGTCTATCCTATTGTTTGGCTTCAGTTTTGAGGAGAAATATTTATGTGTTGTATCCTACCAATTTAATTTGTCAGGGCTTATATTCGTACGAAACGATCACATAAATAGCCTGGAAGATGTGAGGGTTTAAGTCGTGACAGACGAAAACCTCAGAATCCTAAGATGAGTTAGGGCTTAGATTGTACATTAGAGTTATACAAAGGCCTAAAGATAAGGTGAGGATTTATGTTGCATAAGCAAACGACCTCAAAGTCCTATGGCTTATTGTTTTAGTTCTAAGGAAGGAAATTTGTTTAGTTGGGGAAGACAAGTTCTGCTATTGAAAATGGTTGTGCTGCCCACCATGCTAGCTCCAAACTCCTCATCTCAGCGAGATGTATGTGATTAAATTTTGAGTTTTCTTACATTTTGAATGTTGTAGAGGTGATTTTTATCTTGGTTGATTTTAGTTTTAGTTTTGGTTTTACAACTATCCTAGCAGTTTTGGTTTTCATGCAGGGTGACATCGTTGTTTAGCATGCAAATTCGTATTTCGGTTATACATGTAGGTGAGTAAGTACAGTAGCATACTAAAAAAAGTATGAGAAACCAAAAATGCAGGTAAATAAATCACAATAAAAGCGTACCTGGATGGTTTTCCCGTCATCTCCAACTGAAACTCAAAATGCATGTGAGAGCATTTATATATCAAAACTATATTATGTAAAGCAGGAAGGTAAGGTTCTGGTGATCTACCAAATCCTAAATCATGTCTTGGTGAACCCTAATTAATTCATTTGAGTATAATTTCATTAAGCAAGACATACTAAGTTTAGTAGACCTAGTTCATGTTTTCCCCTCACCGTCTGGTGAAGTCTCGAGCTAATTTAAACTTATTATGTTGCTTAATAATCCATCCTATAAATATTTCTAGTGAACAAAGAAAGTGATGTTTCATTTTTTCCTAAGAGGAGGGTGATTATCATTTATCATTCAAATTGAGAATTATGCAAGTGAAGACCCTTAAAGGGGCAAGTTAATGTTATTAAGACACTTAGCCAATTTTGGTTTTAACTTAAGCTTGTAGTATTTCAAATGTGTTCAATTTTTATTCACTTTTCTAAAATTCATTTAACCAAATTTGATTTAGCTTAAGTCACTACCAAGCCCTTAAGATCCTGATGGATGTCATAATCATTTTGAAAGAGATTACATTTTAAGTGACAATAATTCATCATCAAAACATTTGAATGTCACTTGAACACCAGATAGGGGTATTAAATTAGTGAGTTATTAACACCCGAAACTATACCCTTAAGTCTAGGATCATTCAATTTGGTAGACCTCCAAATTTTGATAACCTAGGAAAATTTCAAATTTATCCTTTAATTGGAAAAAGTGAGATTGGTTTCTACTAATTAATCTCTTGTGTTTCAATCATCCAAATATGTTAATTAAGATCAAAGGTTGCTCATTTCCCCTTTCTTGACTTAAGCCTAAGTGCTAATTAAGGCCAAATTTCAAAAATTACACTTTTTCCCCTAAGGCTCTATTACTTCATAATTTATCAAATTTAATACATATGCCTTTGGAACTTTTATCCCACCTCACTCATGGGTCAATTGAAACATCAGAGGAGTAAATACGATTTTTTAAATTTTCATTTAATTTATATAATTAATTATATGCAAGAATAGCATTTTTCAAAGAAAATTCCATTACTTGACCAAGGCAAAGCCTAATCACTTGAAATTTTTCTTGGAGGTATACCTAGACCAAAGAACCACTTGAACAAAATTTCATGATTTTTTTGGTTTTATTTGAGTTATTAGAATTATTTTAAATTCTGGAGTGTTAATTAATTATAAAATATTTTAAATGTGAAAAATTAATTTTTGCATTTTAATTAAATCTCTCTGAGGTCAAGAAACCCAGAGAAATAACTTTTACATTTTTCTAATTTTTCTTTGAATTATTAGAATTTTTAAGTGAAGGATTAAGAAAAATTCATTTTCTAGCATTTAAGAAATTATTTTAAGCTTTAAAATTCAATATCTTAACTTAGAAAATTAGGAAAAATATTCCAATTATTTCTAAGTTCTTAGGAAACAATTTAGAACATTTTCATAAATTTTACTAATTTTGTGATTTTTATTAATTTTTAATTACTTAAATATTCTAAATATGCTTAAAAATAAAGTTTTTATTTTACTTACAATTTTATTTTTAGAAAATTACTCTGATCACATAGAACTCGCAAAACCAATTCTTATGATTTTATGAGTTATATTTTAATTATTAAAAAACATTTTAATGTAAAAAATGTCATTTAACTTTAAAAAAATCAATTTGAGTTATCAAATGAGCTCCAAATATTTTGAAAATTTTATGGGGAGTTCTTTGAACTTTAAATCACAGTGTAGAATCAAAATCAAGTCATTTAGATGTTGATTTTTTCTCAAATTAAATTTCTTTGTGTTTTAGAGTTTTGTGCAAATTAGGTGTGTTCTTAGAGACTAACTCATGAAAAATTTTCTAAAGGGTTCTTTGGTCACACTAAACCTTCCAAAAAAATTTTGGATTTTTCTAAGCATTATGTAAATTATTATGATTAATTTATACAAATAATAGACACAATTTTGAAAATTATGGATCTATGTCTAGAGGTCTTCTCTGACTTTAAGAAAATCAGAGAATATCTCCCATGATAGAGGCAACATTTCAAAGTATCAAGCCATGATGAAATGTCTACATGCATAGAGAGTTAAAATACTCAAATCAGTATTTAATTAATTAAAAATAAAATATTTATCAAATAAACTTCAAACTATTTCCACACTGTTCTCCTTTGTTCACTGAGCACTAAGATATTTTTTATTTTATTTTTGTGATTTTTCTACACTAAGATATGGATTTTTGAAGTTAAGGATCATTTTCTGAATTATTTAAATCCTTATTTTTCTACTTAAACATGCGGCACAGCGTCGTCCTCGGCGTCTCCAAAGCTCCACACGGCGCTTTTGGTTCAGAGCCGCAATCTGATTCAGCCCGCGCTTTATGGACCACACTCCCATCCGGCGCAATCAGAGCCCTCCATTTGATACACGCGCGATCTAACGTTTGTGGGTCATCATCCCCAAATAAGCTAACCCGAGAACCGTTCACACTAAAACCTTAAGATCTTCCTCTAGACTCAACAAAATCTCCTCAGGTTTGATCTTATGGACTCGTCTAAGTGAGACAACCACATCCTGATGTTAATGATACGGTAAACATGTCATTAAAACAACTCTAATCGAATGGAGAATGAAAATAGGCTCGCGCAGAAAGGGTAGGCTCGCGAAGAAGGGGAGTTCAATACTGTTGCTCTGAGAAGAGAAGCTTCAATCGGAGGTGCTCGGCACGTTTGTGGAGGTCTAATGAGGCTAGGGATTGAGTCTCTTGCTGTGGTGGAAGGTTTAGGCCCAAATTTGATCAAGGCTGAATTTGGGTGTTGATAAAAGTTTAGTGTAGGGGCTCTCTATGAGGGGGCTTTGATGGGGCTTCTTCTCCTCTCACTATGGTGCAATTGTGGGCGAGTTTAATTTGATTTGTGTGTGTTGTGAAGGTGTGGAGAGTTTTGTTCTATCTTCGGCAATGGAAATTAGGGCAAAGGAGTGGTTGGATTGCACTGAGGGGGTCTCAAAGAGGCTATGGGAGCAATTTAGAGGGGTCTCCTTGAGAAAATTTCAGCACCTCTCTATTGGCAGTGAAGGGGCCATTTTATAGCCATGGCCAGAGAGAGGAGCTCAGAGCCTAGTCATAGGTGCAACTGTCTGCCTAGGTGGTGGGCTAAAAAGATCTAAGGTTTAATTTTGGTGAGCTGGCCCCTAAGGTTAAAATTGCGTTTGATTCAAGGGGGGTGGCTCTTAATTTTTAGGTTTTTAGATGACTAGGCCGGTCAGTAGGGCCAGGGGAGGTGGCCAGGAAGTCAGGTGAGCCAGGGGGAGGCTTAATTATGATTTACCCCCAAGGGTTAGTCATGATGGAAGAGATATTTGGTTTCAGACCCAAATACGGGTATGAATCCCTTAATTTAGGAACCCATTGGTCCATAGCTTGCTTTGGTGGGTTTTTTATGGTTTATCCTAGTCTAAAGGAAGGGCATAGTGGTTTTGGTGGTCTTTAGTTGGCCAATTTGGCTTGATTAGGTCAATTTTTGGTGAGGGTCCAAGTGGGTCAATTTGGCTTAAAGCGGGTTTGGGTTAGGCTAGCCATGACCTTGAGCTCATTTAATTGGATAAAACTGTGTAGATGATTTTCACAAGGAGTTTAGAAAAATAATTGACTGATTTTGAGTGGATTTGGAAACTCAATTTGATGGATTTTGGCTCATGACCAATTTTGGTGCATTTGGGTTAGACTTAGGTCTAGATTGGGCTAAGCTTGGGATAAGTCCAAATTGATTGTTGAAAATGGTCAATAAGAATGTAATGAAAGAGTTTTTAATATGAATGGGTGTCAATTGTGGGGCTAAGGCAATCAATTTGGTGGAATTTGGAGACATAGCCAATTTGGGCCAAAATAGGGGATTTTTGGATTTGGGTTGAAATTAAATGAAATTGAGGCCTCACCAAGGCCAATTTGAGGTGAATTTTGATGTGTAGGAATGTTATGAAGAGTTTAGGATTCAAATTGGGGGAAATTGAGTAGGCTATGGGGTTTAATTTCGTGGAACCAAGTCATAGGGCCAAAGTTGGGGTTTTGACTTAGTTCAAAATTGAGCTCAAAGAATGAACCAATTAAGCTAGGTTTTGGTTTATATTAGTCAAGTGGAAGGTTAATTTGAGTTTAAGATTGAAATTTGGGAAAATTGGGACCAAATTGATGGACATTTGAGATAAATTTGGGAAATTGGGTCTTTAAAGGTAATTTGGGGGTTTTGGTCAAAATGATTAAATTGGTCAAATTGGGTCCAATTGAGGGGTCCAAATGGGTTTTTGAAACATTTGGAGAGATTTTGGAGGTTCTGGTAAAGTTTGGGGTGCCAAGGGTATTTTTGTAATTTAGGCAATTTTGGGGGTATTTTGGTAAATTTGGCATTTTTGGGTAGTTTTGGGTAAGTTGGGTATTTTCAAAAGGTTTGAAATAATTTTTTAACAAATTTGGATATTTTGGGTGAATTTGGAAATTTTGGAAATTTTAGTCAAATTTAGGGTTCTAAGGGTATCTAAGTAATTTAGCGGATTTTGGGGCAAAAGACCAAGTTGAATATTTTGGGTAGAATTGGGGAGCTAATCTCCATAAGTGAGCTATGGACCAATTGAAACCCCATTTGGGTGCTCTATGTTCTGGTCTTAGCTAAACCCAAGCCTAGGGCTAGTGGATTTAGAGGACCATATACATGAAACACCCAGAGTCAACCCTGAGGACAAGCAGTTCTATGGGGACTCATCTTGAGCTCCCCCATACTGACCCCGCCTACTAAGTGCTAGAGGTTATGCTTCAAGTTGAGTAAGGAGGAGTGTAGAATTTCTAATGATGAGGGTTATTTTTCTAGTTTTCTAGAAATAGGAAATTCCTATGGCTAGACCTTAGGCTACTAAAGAGGAAAAACTAAATCTCAACCAAAAGTGAGGTCAACAATGAGTTTCCCAAAAGATCAAGGGATCAAAGTCCACAAATATGGGTTTTAGGGTTGTGAGTGAAAGTGGTTGCAAGTGAGTGCAAGTGAGTGAAATAACTCCAGACCAACACCCAGGGTTAACCTTAAAACCAAGCTGTTCTATGGAAACTCCCCTTGAGCTTCCACTATAGTGGCCCCACCTACTAAGTGTTAGAGGTTAGGCCCAGTATATGGAACTTCAAGTTAAACACAAAAGAGTTTAGATTTTCTAAAGGTGATTGTTACTTTTCTAGTTTTCTAGGAATAGTCAACAGAAAAGTGTTATGGCTAGACCTTATGCTACTAAAGAGGGAAAACTAGACCTCAATAAAAAGTGAGGTCAACCCTAAGCCCTTAAGAAAAATCATGATGACTCCTGCACGTGAGTTGTTGAACTAGCCTAAAATGGATTCCTTTAGCATCATAAGAAAACAAATGATTTTTAAAGAATCATTTATTATGAGCAGACAAACAACAAACACAAAATATGCTAGTGATATGTGGGATCAAACATCCCTTTATAAGATTCTAAAGGCAGAATCTTAAACTTCATCGGTGCTTCAACTTTGTGATCTTCCTTGAAAATGCATTTTCTAACAGTCTTCTCTTCTCCTTTTTTCTGATGGCTCCATCTTCTAAGTATTCTAGAATAAATCCTCTCCTTCCTCTTCTTATTATTTCCTTATCATATGAGGTATTAGAAGACTCTATTTTGTTAGAACAATCTAAGTAGTCCTTATGCCCTCTTCTTGCTCCATTCTTTGGCCAAGAGCTCTTCTTGATCCAGCTCTCTATAAGTCTCACTTATGTGAATTGCCTTGGTTGTTCTCACCTATGGGCCACTCACCCTAATAATCAGTGTGTCGAGGCTTCTCTTGTGTCTTGTACAGCATTCAGGAACTGTTCTCTAAACTCAATGATATGTTATATTACAAATTGTCTAGTGGAATCAATTATTCTTCTTCATCCTTCTTTATATGGGAATGATCTTCTTACAGAGTTCGAGTATGAACTTCATGCTCATTGCACCTTTTAAGATGTTAAATTTTTTTAGGACATAGAGCCACATATTGTTTTTGAGTGCAAACACTTTAGTAAAGAACTTATTTTTAAAAGAAATGTTGAAGAAAAAGATGAATGTGATGCTTAAGAGATTGTCTTCGATTTTATCTATCGAGCTTAAAACTCTAAAAAGCCAAAATTAATGGCTCGGAGTTCTCTCGGGGCATAACATTTTCCCTAGAGAGAGAGAGTATCTCAAAAAGTTTTTTAGATAAAAATCCTTCATCTTTCTTTCTCTCTTTACTTCCTATTTATACATAAGGAAGAAAGAAATAAAAAAATATGTTTTGTAATTTACTATGCATGTGTGGGGCGTCTTTTTGAAAAGACACGACATGGATGTTAGATAACGCTTTCAAAGAAGGATGGGCTTGCACCCATGCAAGTGATGATGACCACCTTTTGAGAGTTGTCCTTCACTAGGTGTGCCTCCCATATGGAAGAGACAAGTCAGGAGGCTCTAATAGGTGGGCTCAATTCAACCATTTTAATATATGAGTTTGATTCAACCACTTTAGTAGGTGCGCCCGATTTATCCACTTTGATAGGCAGTCTCAATTCAGCAAATTCAGTAGGTGGGCTCGATTCAACCACTTCGATAGTTTGACCCAATTCAACCACTTTGTTAGGTTGACTCAATTCAACCAATTTGATGGGTAACTTGATTTACTAAAGTAGCATGATTTCTTGACAATGGCTTACGATATTTGCTAGACTTGTTAGTCTTAATACCATACTCCATAAAAAAATTCATATTTAGGTATATAGTTGAGTTTGTGAATACAACTTTTCAATTGATAAATTTTGAATTATTATTGGTGATTGGTGATTTGTAATTGTCGATGCTTCTTCTCACATATATCACCTGGTTTTACTCATAAAAATATTTTCTATTAAAATTTCTTAAACATATGTGTTGTACTTAAGCTTAATTACTACCCCATCTTTCTTCTAAGCATAAACCATTCCTATATTCTGAATTTATAAACCTATATGATGCATTTCTCAGCTTAGTTACTATGTGATCTTACTCATAAGCACATTATTTTCAATTTTGTATATTTAAACCTACAAGTCTAGCCTACAATACTACCTGATCTAACTCCTAAACATATTGTCTTCTATTTTGTATATATGAACCTACATGACTCACTCAACCTCAGATACCACCTAATCTTACTCCTATAAATATTATCTATTACTTTGTATATTCTACAGTTTATATGACACTCCTCAAATACTATCTTATCTCACTCTTAAGCATATTATCATATACCCCATGTATCTAAAAGTATATGACATACTCTATTTTAGATATCACATGATATTCCTAATATATTAGCTGATAACTGAACAGACATGGTGGTCATGGATGAAGAAATCTTTGATAAAATTATCTCACTAAGCTCTATTTTGTTTTCTTGGCCCTTTAAATTTTTTCTACACATTTTCTTAATTGTTTTTTACGTTTATAACAATATAACTTTAATTTATTGGAGCTCACATTAAGGGAAAAAAAGGATGGTAGTATATCAGTCACTTGGAAAAGGGAGGAGGTCAAGATTATTTTTGTGATGTATGTTAAAAGGGGATCAAATTAGGTAACATGCCCACAATACATTTCAATAAAGAAGGCTGACAAAATATAGCAAGATAATTTCATGAAAACATAAGAAAATTATATGATAAAACTCAATTGAATAACAAATGGGGTCAGCAAAAAAAAGATTGAAAAGTATGGAAGGGAACAAACCAAGGAGCAACTAGATTAGGTTGGGTCCTACTAAGAAAATAACAGATGCATCTAAAAAAGGCGAAGAAAGTAGCTTTTCATAAATAGATAATCTTGTTATAATAAAATTTCACATTTACAAATTATTCCAACAATGTTGTGTTGAAATGTAGGTTGTTCCTAACACAAAAGAAGGTGTTGTGGCATAGACCTTGAGCTAGAAGATAAGCTTGATTTGATAGACGTCAGTATTGTAGCTATGGTCTCAAATGTTTAAGGTATAACCCATGACATCCCTTAGAATTATTATGAGTTTTAATAAGCTCATTCAAATGAACATCATGATAAATTGGCTTATATGATGGAACATGTTGAATCGAGTTACTGCAAATGTAGTACACCATAAAGACAACAACCTAAAAAGTAAAGAAGGTTGGCGCCATATTTTTAAGTGAACAAGTTTCAAAATTAGTTGTAACTTATATTAGTATGACGTTCAGTGCTTGCACAATTGACACATACCCTTCGATGATAGAAGTCATTAAGTTACTGGATTGCATTCTCAAACTATTTAAGGATATGTCATTATATTTATTTTTTACAAAAATTCTTGAAGACCCAACAAAGTTGGAGGTTTTCATAACAATGGTGTCATAGTAGAGATTAATTACCTTTGTTATTTGTTTAACAATCAATCTTGTTAAACTTCATGTACTAGTTTGTGATGCTCTTATGGTTGTATTAAGTTGAACATTTACATGAACTTCCTAAATTTGGGTGTTTAGTGCACTATATGCTATTGTGAAATAATTTGCTTATCCATGTTTATTAATTTGCTTATCCCTATATAATAATTTGCTTATTCATGTGTAATAATTTGTGTATCTATGTGTCCCTAAAATGCATGAAGTATTCTAATGGATCCATCAAATGAAGATGTCCATAATTTTGGCAGCTACAATTTGTATCATCAATGAATATTACTCATCTTACTTATAAGACCCCGCGCATGATAATCTCCTCAGTATGTGAAAAATGGATTCATGAGATTTTGCAAGATCACTCACATAGAATTCATAACATATTCTGAATGTCCAAAATTAGTTTTTGATCATTCAAAAGAATTGCAAATTCTTATGGTTTGCATGGATCATCAAAAATTACACCTAGGAAAGTATCAGTCATTATTTTATACATAATGTCACATAATGAGTCGATGAATGACTTCTGAGTAATTTCAACACTCAGCTAAAAATAATAGCAGGTAATTTCAACACTCAAAATGAATCAATGCATGACTTCGTAGTTCATTGGTAAGATTATCATAAAATATTGTCAATCAAATAAATCTCACTTTTGGTCATAAATCATAAGAAGATAATATGAGATACATGTCATTATTTAAGGTACTTATTAAATAATATTTTTACTTCACATATATGTTTTACTGCAAATTAAATGTTAGAATAAAATTTTCTAACAAGAATGTATTGAATTCATTGATGACATATTTCGTTGCACGTGTTTCCAACAATGACAAGATCATATATCGTGCATTGTAGATCTCCAACACATAATATATTAGTAGTATGTAAAACATGTGTTTTACCTTTTTAATGGCAGGATGTGAAGGTTGTACTCATGATAGTCTCGTATTCAAATTTCTAACTCGGATGCCTGAATACGAATTTCTAATGCCCCTTCTAATCAATACAATAATGAAATTAATTCAAATTAAATTTGATTTGATGTCTTAATATAATTTACATTGAGGGACATATTACATCGTCAAAGCTGGGAATCCAATGCAATAAGAATTCTTTAAACCCTTTCCTAATACGAAGTACCATATTCTTCATTTCCTACACAATAGTTAAATGGTTAGATAAAGGAATGAATTACGATGCTTATCATTAGGGGTGTAATGGTTCATTCAAAGTATTAGAAAAAATGGGTCATAATCTGAGATATGCCAACATAGTCCTTCAAAAATTTGCAGCAATGACAATTCTACATAATCTGAATATCATAAAGAACAGTCAATCTTTTGCTGAGTCAGATAAAAATATGTTGGTTTATGTAATTCAGATTTAATTGATGATTTTTTTTATTTAATTGACTATTTGTTTCTTTAGAAAAAAAAAATCATATGTGCCCTTTTATTTTTAACCTCATTTTACTTAATTAGAGATTATTCTTACAAAATATGTGTGAATAAGTTTACTATGTATACATCTATGTATATTTGTGATGATATGCATATATGGCTAGATGATTATTAAACTATGAATAAATTTCTGTTGTGGAAATACATGTATGAACATGTTGAGATTGCTCCCACTTGGATGACATACTAGGCAACCATGGTTATTGTTTTATTTATTTATTTATTTATTATTATTGTTATTATTATACACATATTTAGTTTTCTCCCAACTGGATGGCATCCCAGACAAACCTAAGTTTATTTTTTTAAGAGGTCTTTGATGAGTCATATGACCCAAGAGGTTCTTCTGTATGACCTTACTATAGCTATGCTTTATGAGATTTTGGTATTAAGGGCCTTAAGACAACCAAGATCTCCTTCTTTATATGTCCACCTGCTTGTGATGATGGGAGATTCTCTCTCTTTAAATTTACTCTGAGCCCATGATATTTTGTAACATTCCCTTTATATCAATTTTATGCTTAATGTATGTTTTTACGTCTACTTTCTCCTTTTAACATCAATTTATGCTTAAACTATTCATGATCATGAAATATGAGTTTAAGAAAATCCAATGGCTCTATGAATTGTGTACTACAATTACAAGGCTCGATGAGAAGCTAACTATGAGAGAAGATATTACAGGTGTCCCAAAAATAGAACACTTGATGATTGTAACTTTTTTAGATAAGTTGATGTTTGTGAAAAGTCCACTTTAGATAGAGATAACAAATGGAGAGTAGTTTTGAAAATAAAATTTTGTAAGAGACTGATCCTTTGGACATGAAGACTAGATCATAATTATATTAGTTGTTATTATTTTAATTATAATTTTTGTGTTATTTATTAATATTAAGTGATGTATAACTTTTAATGTAATATTTTAGACTTTTGATATTTTGTTATATTTCTAAATTCAATTCTTGTGTTTTGTTTAAATTGTTGGTGAAATTGTGCACTTAAAACTGCATTCTACAAGGGCGTTGTAACCTTCATTTTAGAAATAGCTATAATATAACAATTTCACATTTTAAACATGATACAATTGCTTCACAGCTAATTCTTCTAACAGCTCTAGCTATCTCAAATAGATCTTAAGCCGCTTTTTCTCAGCTCATTAAAAAATACTGCATAATAGTTGGAAAATAATAATGATTTTAAAAAGTGGACCAATCCATTTATTTCAGCCAATTCAAACATGAACTTAATATTTAAAAATAGCATTTGAAATTCATATATATATATATATATATATATATATATA
>NW_018252757.1:71322-72911 GCF_001263595.1 Phalaenopsis equestris
ATATATATATATTATTGTTGTTGTTGTTTGAATTAAATTTAAATAACTTTAATATTTATTCATGATTCAGTTTAACTCTTCGAATCGTTGAATCTCTAATTCCTCTGATTTAGAACGATTTTCACAAGTGACAAACCATCTTGCATTCAAAATTTTAAAAGTAAATCAATATAGTTTTTAAAATAAAAAAAAAATGAAGAACTTAACAAATCTGATTTTTTATTTTTTATACATTTTTTTAAAAAAGAAAAAAGAATATCCCAAATATGTCAAGCGCTCCACCCCTGAAGATTGATTAATATTTGCTCACCGATCCCTAAACAATGTTAAAAGCCCAAAAACAAACTTTTTTCGCGAGATCAGACTCCTCAATTAAATCTGTGAACATATCGAGAAAGATCCACAAATCACTCCGCTTAAATGTTCATATAATAATTTCTTGTATTTATCTTATAAACTATTTTCATTTAACCAAAATAAATGAGTGCATTTAGAAACATATCATCAAGTTTTTTATATATTTACATATCTACCATCTAAAATTATTTACATTTACACCACTCCAATCTTTCATATTACATGGAATAAATAGATTTTCGTCATGAGTGTTAAAATTAAAGCTTAGATGTTAGACATATAAATACATAAAATTTTAGTTAAAATTTTAGTGGTGTGCATATAAATCTTCCAATATGTTGACATTGTTTTTTTTAACACGCCCATACAATTCCTCATGAGGAGCCCTAGACAATCAACTACACTTCCAAATGGGTTCACTCAACCATTATAACCAAATTGGCATCACAAATTCACCATTTCCTTGTCTTTCAGAGTTTTTTGCAAGATACTACAAGACATTCATCTGAAAGCTTCGAGAGGTCTTAGCCGAGCAAGCTAATGCTTGAGCCGTGTTGGCTAGTTCAAAATTACTTGTGAACAATATGCTTTTGTTAAATTTAATTTACATATTATTATTCTTGCTCAGCTCCTAATTTTCTTTTAATTTATATAAGATATTGGATTCAACCTGTACCTTTTTATACAATAAATGACAACAATGAAGACCAAACCATAATATAAATTTAATTATACATATATAAAGTATATTATTATAAAAATAATTTATGTAACTTTTTTTTTTAATTTCGATCTAAAACATGATCAAACAAAGATTATTCATATTTGAATCGTTTATGATTTAAGATTAACAAATTTGTTAATATTCAATTCGCTTAAAGAATTATTCAAACACAAACTACTTAAAAAGTCGAACATGAGATGTTTGCAATCAAAAGGCTTTTTTGACGGCCCAAGATTCTATGAAACTTGATGAGGAGCCGTTCTGCAACGGTTGGTTGTGGCATATTGACCATCTAATTCTGCTGACATAGAGAGACCAAGAAGGATGATAATTCTTAAAGTTTCTAAAGCTGAGAAATATGACCATCAACTATTGCTTCACCTGAAGTTTGAAGATGTGAGAGCTGGAAGTGAACTGCTCACTGCTAATAACTTGTGGAATCACAGATCCATTTGAGGCAAATTCAACTTTATACATACATACATATATACATATATATATATATATA
>NW_018252757.1:72938-74525 GCF_001263595.1 Phalaenopsis equestris
TATATATATATATATATATATATATTGTTGAATCTGAATGTGTCCAATCATGCCCAAGAAATAGAGCGAATGACCGGGGAATGAAAGAGCAATCATTAGGTGCGAAATCCGCACATCGTTAAATTTTGATTGTATTGGTTGTACAACCAAAAATAAAATGAAATCCGCATCTTCCACACATATTTTATCTGCATCTAATAATTTTTCAGAATAGAGGGAGAGGGAGAGGAGAGGAAGAATTGCCCCCATTGCTCATTTCATTTCTTGAATGTTTAGGTTACAAGAGAAGCCAAAAGTGCCCCTTTACATGAAAAGATCTTATTTATAGAAGATAGAAGGACAAATATAGAATTACATCATTGCCCTTGCTAAAGAAGGGGGTGCCTTGCAACTTCTCTTCTACCCTTTTATCTGAACCGTTAGATTATCACGAGATCCGAGCAAATCATTTTTTGTGTACATATTAAATTCAATGGTTTTATTGCTCTTTGATGGCAACAGCTGCAATAAGGACAAGAAAATTATAAAGCTCACCAAGATCGTTCAGTCAATCACACGAGCCACTCAACCAAATAAAAGCAATCAATCGACATGCCAAGATCGTCTGGCCAATCCCAGAACCATCCAGCCAGGTCAATCGACATGCAAAGATCGTCTGGCCAATCCCAGAACCATCCAGCCAGACAAAAGCGGGCGACCCGGACGCCAAGATCGTTCGGTTGATCGCCCAACTTACATAATTTTTTCTCATCCCCAGAGATGATCCCATTCTCCGTGAGGGGCAAAGGGCAAATCAGTCTGAGAGATCAATCGACGACTAATCGATTACCAGCAGATGCGCTACCAAAGATAAAGCGTCGGGCAACAAACAAATAATACCACACATAGCAAGAAAGAAATAAACAAAGTAGATATAAAACCAAGATACAAATGAGAAGAAAACTTTTCTTTCCTTTGAGCAGAATGGTTTACATTTGTTGAAATACAAAAAAGAAAATGTTTTTCATTTATTGTATGAAATTTTACATCTACCAATTTATCAATCGGTCGTAGTCGAGCAAAACAGGACTTATGTCAAAAACTATAAATTAAAGGAGAGTGTAGAAGAGAAAATAACGAAAGAAAAGCCTAGGTGATCGTAGTTTCGTCGTCACTGTTGGCCTCATCTCTGCACGACTAAACACGTCTGTCGCTTTCATCCTCTGAGTTAGAAAGGAGGGAGGCGAATTGCTTCATTTTCACCCACCGCGACTCAACCAAACTCCCTTTGACAAAACGCTCGGCAACCAAGGCCATGCACACCTAAATCTTCTCAGAGAGTGCCTTGACGTGATCCTCAAGAGTCACCATCTCAGTCATCCTCTCCTTCAACTTTTATTCTCTTCAGTTTCGATAGACACTGTCTGCTTGTACTTTTCTGCCTACTCCCATGTCTTGGTTGATTTATTTAACCTCTTCTCCAGGCGGACAAGTTCAACATCGGTCTTCTGTTTGTCCGTTATCGCTTAGGACATCAGACCATCGACCGACATCTTCTGCCTCTCCACCTAGACGAGGGCCTTTGCCTGAAAGAGTTAGACATATAAA
>NW_018252757.1:74535-129878 GCF_001263595.1 Phalaenopsis equestris
AGTGTGAAGTGTGATCGACCAGGCCAACAAACTGAATTGATCGAAAGTTTCTCTCAAATACGACATCCCCATCCCCTTCAACACAATGTCTAATTACATGGGTGGACCACATCTCCCAGGAGGTAGGGGTACTACGAATTATCAGATACCTCTTCAACTGGCGTGTCGGAATACAAATCCTCCTTGGTGTCCACCATGGCGAAACGACCGCTAGAGCTGGATCACACATTGCCTTTCCTCTCCCAGCGAGGAACGGCTTGATCACAAGACTCGACTTCGGGCTCACATGCAAGTATCCCTCGCGGGGGTCGAGGAAACTAACGTCGAGTAGCTTATGTCCCTCAACCGCCCTATCCGGGAACGCCCCTCCTTTATCAAGACTTTGGCCTAGAAGAACCTCCCTTAGCAATTTTACTATTCAAAAAAGAAAGAAAGAGAAAGTACTCTTACCAAAGCCGGCAACACCCACCAACCTCTGCAATTGAAAGTAGGGTTCATCTCATCACGACCAACTAGGCAACCGCAACTTTTTTTCCCGCCTCTTCTTTGGCATCGAATTTGTCCCACAACTCGGTTGGCATATCGTCGAACTTCTCCAACTACAAGGTCTAATTGACTAAAGCCGTCTCCAGGTACTGATATAAGGATGGCTCTCGGCCTTCGACCAGGTTCGCATAGACCTTTCTAGACGTTGGGAGAGTCTTCAACTTATTCACTTCGTGCAATACCAGACGTACCGAGATCCCCCAACTCTTTCGGTTAAAGGTGCCCAAAAATTTCGACCTCCAGTCCTTCACCTTGCTCTAAACCCCAACGAGTCGGAGTTTGGAACCAGATGAAAAGACCACATACCCATCCTTATTGACCTTGAAGCCAAAGAAGTAGGAGAAGAGGTCGACCGACCTCGGAATGTCTTGCCATCAGACAAAGACGATGAATATCATGAAGACAGCACGAAGCTCGAGACAAAGAGACAGCCTCAGCCTGAACTTAAAATGGTCCAGATAAAAGACCAAGTCCTACCCAAAATTGCCAGTTAATTTCACAAACTTTTCATTTGCCTGAAGAACAACTGGGAATCCATAAACATACGACCTCTGGAGGCCCTCGACTTGATTCATGGACACAACAGATCCCTCTCCACAGGGTTGGCACCAAAGAGCTCTGAGAAATATTTGGGAGCCATGACGGTCAGATGCGGAGAAAGGACACAACGAAAGGAGAAAGGATAGAAGACCAGGAAAGGGAAAAAGAGGAACAGTAGAGCAAAATTTCCAATTCCACTAATCCTAACTTATAGGCATCTAGGGGAAGCTGGAGTAATGTGGGGCATCAACGTTATTCGCCACATGAAACCGCGGAAAGGAGGTCACATGAAACACACATAAAGAGATACAAAAAATTTTAATTTCATTTAATAAATAAAAATTTACATTTTCACTGTCTGGTTACAATTGGTCAACCTGAAATAAAATATTTGATAAAATTATCATCAGCTGCCTCGGACATAACATAGCCTAGCTGAGACAGCCGATCGCGTGTACACTAGCTCACCACCAAACCTAAACCTATATCTATTTCAGCTTGGACCCGGGAGATCGAGAATGCCTCTTGGACGACCGACGTCTATGACCAAAGAAGCGCCACTTCCGCTTGGAGAGCAGCTTCCCGAACACAGATTATTGCTACCTCTTCTATCAAACTCACCAACCTCTCCCGATCATTCAATTGGGAGACACTCGTCATGAGATTAAAGGAGATAGTTCTCCCGGACTAAGGACACCTATCTCGTGACGCAGGTGCTCAATCGATCTGAACAATTCTGGTACATCGGTTGTCCTCCGCTCGATCAGCATTTCGCTCGGCGGAGGGCGGAGTAACAATCGCGTCTCCAGAAGATGGACCTGTTATAGAAAAACATGGTGGAGCACATGTTTCCAAAAACAAATAAAAGTAATTAATAATAATAAAGATGAGTATTTCATAACCATCATTCTATCCAGGTCTAAGGTCGTGAAGGAGCATCCTCTCTCGCCAATCCTCTGTTCCACCGAAAGGGAAGGATCAGCAACCCTAGAAACCTCAACTAGAGGAAGGTTAAGGCGGCATATTGAGCGGTTGACCCCGACACCTCCCGCAGTATCAAAACAACAACAGATTTCGGCTTCAATAGTTCTGCTAGCCGACTTGGACTCTGGACAAAAGCAGACAGGCTAGAGAGCCCTCTCTTTAGACGGTCTGATTCCACCACCTTGCATTCTTTCACTTGGCAGTCATTCTCTTTCATCTATGCCCTCTCATCAGAACGGTCCAGGAGTGAGTCTGACAACCCCACCTAATCCCCTAGGTCGGAAGGCTTCATTCCTTTAATAGGTAGCTTTTTACAACGCTCGCTCTCAAAACCGAGCCCTACACTCCCCTTTGAGGCCTCGCTAAACTTGACCAGCTTAGAAAGACAATCGCTCGCCATGACCGCAGATGAAGACCAATTGAGTCTCGTAAAAGAAAATAAAAAATAATAATTATACGATACTTTTTTTCTTCCCTTCCTATTTATAGAGGCCCTGACATTGAATTCAAGGAGAGCTCAATCATTACAGAATTAATAATCACAAATACAATTATTTTTTTTGAAATTTAGATTCTCATGCCTTTGTCGCACCGTGATTCTCAAGGAACAAGAGAATCAGAGAACTAAATATGTAAATATAAAATATGTCTACATGCATCTTAGAGAGATCCCACAACCGCCAGGGAAGCGATGTAAAAAGGGCCCGGGAGGAGAAATCCAAGGGTCCACCTTACGATCGATCGGCTCATACAATCCGGGTACCAGCCAAACCACATATTTGGGGATAATTGATAGCCTATTCAAGAGATATCCCAACTAAATTCTCTCATAGTCAGTTCAGCAGTTTCCTCACTCGAACCGGACAGACAATAACAAGCACCTAAATCTCTGGCAATCAGTCCACATCATTCAGCCGATTACCAAAACAATGGTCATCCATATCATATATCGAGTCGGAAGCCTTTCAACGCTCCCAACCTTACAAATCCCCATTATCTAAAACACCCACCTACTACCCCTACTTTAATAGGGGTATATATATGTAATCTTATGGCCCCTTTATCTAAAACTAGGGAGCTCATTTCATAAATAAAGGCTTCACAATTTCATTGTTCATTACTGTGATCCAACTTTTTTTATACCTGCCGCACTGCAACAAATATGAATTAATTTTTGAAAATAGCAAAAAATTATGTTGGCGCATCAATTTAAAAAAGCAATTAAAAAATGGACAAGTATACACATGGGACTTTAAACATTGTTATTTATAAACCAAAATCCATATTTCAAATTCCCTCAAATTTAAAGTTCACAATAAAAACACACCAATTTTTTTTTTTTCATTTTTATCAAATTCCTATATGTTTGATTATGGCATGCCTAAATGCATCAGTTCGAAAATCCACTTAGGTGCTAGTTTTGTAAATGACAATATTTTGATTGCTATATATGTAATTATTCCTAAAAAAAATTTAATGCCAAAAACCCCCAAGGTACTTTAAAGGCCAAGGTAACATTAAAAATAAGCCATGTTGCTGTTGAATTGACATCCAACCTAATGCTAGAAACATCCATAATAAAAATAGTACAAAACCGTAACGAATATATAAACTCTTAACACAGTATCAGCATCCAATTTACTCAAACAGAAGTGTAAAATTCGAAGATTTCAACTCCTTTAAGACTCCCATAAATTATCGAAAATACCAAAAATACCAGTGAAAAGTTTATTTGATGAAGTGTTCGTCTGCTAGGGCAACAATTTAAGCAATTTGCGGAACCAAATTTGTCATTTAAGAACCGAGGTATCATCATAGTTTAAGTTCAAATTAATAAACTAGACTTCAAATTACACGACCACCTCTACCAGAACCATTTCTAATTAACACCTTGATTAGTGACTAACTCAAACAAATGAACAATGGGAAGAAAAATAGTAACATATTGTTGGATTCCAACGCCATAATGTCACTATACAGTATATCATCTTATATGAGAATAATAATAATACAGAAAAGGAAGATTTATATAAGTAACACTTAATTCTTATGTATTTACATATCTAAAACCTAAACTTTACATTTTACATGTATGCATGAAAAGGTGTATTTCACTTTTTAAAAGTTAAAATGCTGGTATTTTTTATATATGATATGAGAGATTGGGTGGTATAAATGTAAAATGTAACGTTAAGGCGTTAGATATGTAAATACATAGGAATTGGATGTATGTATGCAAATACCCCCTAAAAAAGGATGAAGCCTTGTAGCATCTTAGAAGCAAAAAGAAATTTACTAACCTTATATTAACTAGCATAATATGCAACCATCATCTTGTACTGGAGGCCGATAGAGTATCCCTTCCTAACAGGCCCAACTGCAGTTCTGGTGTCACAAAAACCAATGAGCTCAAGTGGCTCAACACTTCTGCAGTGGCTTCTTGAAATGAATTGCTTACAGATATTACAAAAATTATACAGAATCAGGCAAGGAAAATATTCTTAGATTATTATATATACTGAAAATAAATAGAAAATGCACCCCTGAGTTGAGGACATTACATTCGCTATGAGAGCGACGGTGCATCAATATGGGTGACCTTCGGATTAACAAATGAAATAAATCTGGTCATGACCTCTTGTCAAATTTTCTCTCATTCGACTTTCTTTCTTCAGCTTCTCTTCTCTTCAGCTGCCTGAAAGTATAAGTTCACATCAGAAAAAAACTTCAGGGCTGATAATAATGCAAGTTATAAAGATGGTGACGGATACTAGGGCCCCCTTCGGCATTACTCTTATTTTTTGTTAGTGCTTTCGTTTAACTTTTGTTTTTTTAAAACATATTTGATTAGTATAATTTTTATATGTTTTTTTATTTTTTATTTTTAAAAAAACAAATCAACTTGTTAGCACGAGTTATTTTAAAAACACTCAAAACACCTAAAAGATGTTATTGAATTTTTTAAAAACAACTAACACAACTAAACATGCTTCAAGTCAAATCAAAACATGAACAACACAAAATATTAATAAAATAATATAAAATAAAATATAAAAGTCATCCCAAACAGGCCTTAGATGTAAATAATGATCAAAATTATTTTGACCATTTAGTAGCAATTTCATTGTATAAGATAAATCTATATTTATGCAACAATCTCTTTCAAAAAAGTATATCAATTACAGGAGAACTTCTATACCATTCCAAATAAAAAATCCAACATGCAAACAAGAATAAAATAATATTTAAACCCCACAAGAACCTGGATAAGTAGCGTTTGAACCATGCTCAAATCTTATTTGAAATAATTTGAAAAGGCTTCAAACAAGCAATAATAGAGTATAACATAATAAAGTACAATCATAATAATTACAACATAATAGAGCGTGGTTTGATACACCAAAATGCAATCACAAGAGCTAAAACATGGTAGAATATAACTTTAATATAGAAGAGTATATTCACAATGGTCGTAACACAGTAGATAATAATTTTGACATAACAGAATACAATCATAACATACATAACACAACAATTGAATTCCCCTTACATGTCTCAGGCGAGTGTTTCCAACACTTTCTATTGATCAAGTAAGTTGTTTTCAATTCAACATTGTACTTTAGAGAGAAATATATTACTCTTAAGTGCCCAAATCTATCATCACATCTTGAAAAATGTAGAATCCTAAACCTTCATTTTATCATTAACACTTGAATTTCTTTAGCATTTCTAAGATGATCAAAAGCATAAAACTATTTAATAATTTTATCTATCACAATCCCAGCTCTATATGTTACCAAATCTCATTATAACCTACGATTTCATAGCCACAGCTCGTAAAAACCAACAACTGTCATTAATAAAGACGTCACAAATTTCAATAAGCAAAGTTATAAAATCATTAACTTGTACAGATGATGGTTGAAACATAGAAGCTACAAAATTCTACAATAGAGCAATCACAAAAGCTGTAAGATCACCATGTAGAGCGGCAAATAAATCAAATGTTTGCAAAGCTAATAGTTACTCCGCTGGATTAGAGCTCGTTTATGATTATTTGATCAACTAATCAAACAAGCTTGAACACTTTCATAAATACTTAATGGTTAAATGAACAAACTTAAACATCTTGTTGTTTCATTCATTCATGTCATGAAAAGTATCAGTTAAAACTTATGAATAAGCTGATTAAAAAATCTTGAGTAAGGCTCTATTAAGGCTCATTCGTGAGTAGTTCAATTGTTAATTTCTAGACTCAACAAGCTTAGTTTGATATGTCATATTTATTTTAAAATAAGCTACTCATATAAAGCTTGTGTAAGGCTTGATTAAGGATTAATTATAGCTAGTTTATTTTGTTAAATGAATTGCTCGTTAATAAGTTTGATAATCCTTATATGAATTAAGCTCTATCCTAGCATAAGTTGAGTACTAATAAATGAGCTTGTGCTCGAGCCAAGCTCGAACAAGTTATGAATAAACAAGCTCAAGCTCAAACAAGCACCTACTTGATGCAACCTGGTTCATTTGCAAACTTATTGCGATGAATAGAAGATGCTAAAAGGGACATTTGAGCATCGCTACGGTTCGAAGATCACCTATCCCTTCAATCATAAGTTATGACTATTTTTTGTATAATAGAGGTCTTTTAGTCCGAAGTAAAATTTTAAGCATATTTCAACGAGAGAATAAATAATATAAATATTTGACTAATTATGTGTATTATGAAGTATATAGAGTCAAATTTCCCACTGAGACTCCCATTGAAATGACATAAATTGAACCATGCCCTTGAGCACTAACAGAACATATAGATGCATACTCTAATTCAAAATCATGGAGAAATGAAGAATGACCCGCCAGATCATCTTTATCAATTTTCAAGAGATTTACTTTATGCAATGTTCAATACAATCAACAATATTCGCATGAATGATTTTCTTTAGCGCTAATCCATCATTAAATTTAGTCCTCTAATCTAGAAACCTTCAATAGCTAACCAGTATGAAATTAATACACATAAGAGTAGTAAGCCTTCCATACACTTAAAATTTTCACACTTCTTTGAAGAGTGACAAGTCCGGCACGTACTTCTGTGTTACTAACATTAAACTTAAACCTTCTAGCAGTTAATCAGCAAAGAAAAAATTACTGAACTTAGTCATTACGTCGCCCAGGAGCAACAAATTCATCAAAGCAATGATAGCACTAAAATCATTCAATGACAAGAAGGCCAAAAATAGTGTTATGAGATCAACAAGACGAGGTCAACCAACCCTCAAGGCTAGCTTCATCGTATTCATGCCTCAGTTATACCATGCAAATTATATTCAAGGAGGAACAACAAATGTCACCATCCGGTAAGCCGTCCCATTCATTATTTGACCTCTAAAATACATTATTTCCAAAATACATAATTCAGATAGTTTTGACCTCTAAAATACATTATTTCCAAAATAGTCAATAGATACTAATAATGGTTCTTCTAATTATGCCACTACATAAATTTAGTATTATATCTTCTCTGGGAAAGAAGCCACTAACATTCCCAAGTTAAATTGATAACTACCATCTCCATAATGAGTTAATTAAGGCCATTTTATAAACTTAGAAGCTACAGCATAAGTAGATATATTTGAGGACATAGCCTGCAATAGGCACAAACACCCAACAATCAGAACCAAATAAACCACATCCGCAATGATTGTTATACAGAGGACAACAAAAACATCATCACAATCCAGCAGGAAAACACCATGGTGCCTTAAATTCAGAAGTTTTCCATTGCCCGTTCAATAGGATAGTTCCATAAAATAGTATCTATTCTGAGCAATACTATAGAACGCATGCGTTAGCACCAACACATTTTTTAGCGAGAAAAATCTGTTACAATTCAATAATAAAGGAGCAGTGCGGCCATGCTAGCAAAAAACAGAAATAACAGGGAGCAACCATAAACAATGACTAGTTAGATTAGATGCCATAACAATGCTTCGAACTCAAAACACTACTAAATAATCACTTTAACTTGAGGAAAAAAAAATTGAATCACCTCATTTCAAGTATACGCATAAGGCCAAAGACCTGGATTAAAAGGTGCCAATGTTGATTGCAAGTATAGTGTAATCTAGCGGGAAAAAAAAAATGAAAAGCAGAACTGAAAAAATTACAAGAGATTGGGATTCGTCCCAACAAACTATGAGCACTCGCTGAATCATGATAAAGGGAACAGTCACTAATCCAAAAGTAACTCGCTAACCCAACATAACAAAGAATAAATCACTCAAATAAATAAAAGCTCTCATTTAGCTCATATAAGCTCACCACAAAATCGTTCAGTATATTACGATTTAATTACCCTCGCCATGAACTTGAAAATGTAGTTCTAGTTAGGATTACATGAAATGGTCGGTTAGATAAAGTTGAAATTAATGAAGTTGTAGGTTGGAGAGTAAGTGATGTAGCACATCATCTAAATGAAGTCAAAGATCCATTTACAAGAGCCCAAGAAAACGCACAATTAATGGCCCATTCAAGGCCCATCACAAGAGTCATATCAACAAGAAATATTTAAATTTGTATTTCATTATTTATATTTCAATTTTACCCTCTAGAATGTTTAAATTTTAAAATTTGGAGGCTTTTATGGCTGGTACTAAAAATAAATAAATCAGGAAGGTGGTTGCACCTTCCTTCATTAATGGCCAACCAACACCCTCTAAAGGTTCCTCCTTCTATCGACTTTTTATCATCGTAATTCATAAATAGGAGCAATATGTAAAAATTTGGTTCGGTTGTTGAATGAAATTTTTGGCTAGAATTTTCTCTCTTGTTGTTTGGTGCTTTGTTGTTTCAAGTGTTACTTTTTCTTTGGTGAGATTAGATATTTATCTTTCTTTTTCTTTTAAGTTATTCATTATTCTCCAAAACACATGATCTTAAACTCTTCACGACACTTCATCCACGTCCCAAGCTTCTTATAATATCAACAAATCAACAACCAAAACCTCATAACAATTCCAAACTCATTTTCATAACTCTTGCCCAAACAAGAGCATATTAAGACCTAGTCATACTTCCTAACTCTAAACAGCATTGTAAACCCATCCAAAATCACTCATCTACTCCAAATCATAAGTACTTATCCTAAGCTAACCACCAATAATCATTTCAAGTCATTTGACCCATTCTTAAGTCACTTTTCCAAAGAGATATTTCAAATCAGCCCAAACTAAACAAAGCCAAACTAGCCTTGGAATTTTAGCCACCATTCACTCATATGTATTTTAAAATCCCACCAAACCTCCACTTTATATCTTTAAACCTAACACCAAATATCAATAGCAAATTTTAATACTTTATCTCATCAAAAGACCACCCGCCTCCATCATTCTTGATATCAAAGCAAATCTAGGAATGAGCTGAGTTGGTTAGAGCTTTTGGACATCTAAGAAGAAATTTTTTGTAGTGGATTCGTGTCTACAAGCTTAGAAAATAGGGTTGAGGTTAGTGAATTTCTCCTAAGGATATATTTATTTTCTTTTAATAGCTTGGACATCTAATATATTTCTGCAAAAATATGGTGTAAGCATGAAATATAATTAACAAACTCCACTATAAGCCTGACTTACTTCCCTTGTGTGAACATATCCCTATACATTTTCTTGAGTGAAAACTTTGTTAAGGGAGTGCTCCACTTAAAGAAAATACAACGCTACCATGATGCGATCAAAATATTAAGTTTTTTTGTATTACTTTTTATATTAACTCTTTATAATAAATTAGTTACTCATTATGTCAAAACTTGAAGAACTTTGTCATTTTAAGGACTTGAGGTTTCTAGATCAAGACAAATTGCATTTAAAATTTCTTTCATAAGAGTATGTTTATAAAAGTTCGTGTGTTTGAGGCTAAAAATGACTTTGTGAAAAGGGATTAAACAGTCTAAGAAGAGCTTGGGAACTCCCTGGAAGTTCTTATAGTTGATGATTCACTTTAGACTTTGTGAAAAGGGATTAAACAGTATAAGGAGAGCTTGGGAACTCACCTGAAAGTTCTTGTAGCTAATGATTCACTTTATTTTTACTTATATTTTTTCCCTCTCATCTATAGTTTTTTTCCTCTCATCACACCATAAAAAAAGGAAAAAAAAAAGCATCATGGCACCGAAATCAGTTTCTCAATATCAAATTGAAAATTTACTCAAATGGTTGATTCTTTAGATCTTAGGATTCATGAAAGTAATACTAAGAATAGAATTATTTGAGAAGACTAAAAATCCAATGCAAGATTTAAAAGATCAAGTGCAAACAATCCTAAATCTTCTTCAAAATAACAAAACCCATACCATACAACCTACCCAAATTCATGTTACACCATTAAAAGAAAATAATTCATACTTAGAGCCAAAAGAAGACCAACTTCATATAAGACAACCTAATTTTAGGAATGGAGTAGAAGGGACCATCCTTATCGGAATAATGATGACTTTAAAGACCACTCTAGGACAGTTAAAGTTGAAGCACCATCCTATGAAGGAACTTATCATCCTAAAAAGTTCTTAGATTGGTTAGTTCAAATGGATGATTTTTTTTATTGGCATAAAATGGGTGATTATCAAAGAGTTGCATTTGTCAAAATGAAATTGACTGTTCATGCTAAAATTTATTGGAGTAATACATTAGCTAGGGAATGGAGATTAGGAAGGAACACTCACACTTGGATTGAATTGAAATGAGATGTTAAGAACTAAATATTATCGTAGTCATCATGATAAAAAATTACATGGGTAATTATTGACATTAAGGCTAGATAGTCTTCCCATAATTGAATACTTGAATACATTTGAAGACCTAATTGTCAAAACCGACTACATTGACAATGATTGGCCAGTGGCCAATAAATGTCATTAGCCTTAGGAAGGACATTACTAGCCTTAGGATGGACATTACTGGCCTTAGGATGGACATTAAATATGAAATTGAGTTATTTGAACCCCCAAACCCTAGAGAGGCCTTCCATTATATTTTGTTAATTTAAAATAAAAAGAAATACATCTATTTCAAAATTAAAATGACAAACACCCTCCACGAGATCACATAGACCGCTGTTAAAGCCACTAATCATACTAGTCAAACCCAACATCCCATGACCCCTAATGATGAGAGTTTAAGAAATAATAAAGATATCATATGTTTTAAATGCCACAAGAAAAAGGCATATACAAAACCAATGTGAATCCCAAATTCTTTTCATGGACGAAATTGAAAATCTTATTGATGATGAAAGAAAGAAGTTTATGATGGCACGCCTCTTTATGATGATGACTTAGAATTCATTCTTTAGTGACCTCCCAATAACTGTAATGAGAAGTTTAACTGTTAACAAAAATGAAACTGAGGACTGGAGAAGAAAGAATATTTTCAGTATGCATGTTGTTTGTAATGAGTAATGAGAGAAGATGTAATGTAAGTTAGTTATTAATGGAGGAAGTGCAATGAATCTCATCTCAACCCATGTCATTACCATGCCAATCTTAAGACTGAACCGCATCATAAACCTTTTCATGTTAGTTAGGTCAATTATATATCTCCAACCATCTCAACGAAGCCTCCCGTTCTTATAAAGATTGGTAGTTATGAAAATCAAACATAATGTGATGTCCTCCCCATGGATATTTCCCACATCTTATTAGGTAGACCATGGTTGTATGACTTGAATGTAATCCACTATGGTAGAGAAAATACTTATGTTTTCAAACATAACAATAAAAATATTAAGCTCATTCCTGTCAAACCTTTAGAAAATACTTATGTAACATCACTAAATTCATAACACCTCATAAAATCAAATCTGATCTACAACCTAAACCCACTCTTAAGAAAGGTGATAAGCTCAAATTAATGGTTGTAGGAAATCCTATTATTACGGACAACATTACCACTTTTGATCTTGATTCCGACACCTTGTCTACTCCATCAACTCTAAAAATAAGAACTATTGGATTTGAAACAATAAAAAAAAAGAATTTTCAAATATGCCCTTCCTATTTTATTGCATGTGAAAGAAGTAACACCTGAATCTAATTAGATTCATATACCTATTGTGATCTCAACTCTTCTTTCTAAATTTAGTAATGTTACACTGAATGAACTACCTAATAGTTCACCCCTTCTTAGTTTCCATTCAATGCGTCATTGACTTAATCCTCGGTTCACAACTCTCCAATCTTCACCACTATCGAATGAACCCCACTGAGCACACTAAACTAAAGAGACAAGTTGAAGGCTTAAGAAAAATTTATTTAAGAGAGCCTTGGCCCTTGAGTAGTTCCAACATTACTTACCTCAAAGAAATATGGCACATGGAGGATGTATATAGATAGTTGGGTCATTAATATGATCACCATTAAGTATAGATCTCTTATTCCTTGGTTGGATGTGCACACTAAACTAAAAAAACAAGTTGATGAGTTAAGAAAAATTTATTTAAGAGAGTCTTGGCCCTTGAGTAGTTCCAACATTACTTACCCCAAAGAAATACGGCACATGGAGGATGTATATAGATAGTTGGGTCATTAATATGATCACCATTAAGTATAGATTTCTTATTCCTCGGTTGGATGTCATGTCGAATTTAATCTCAGGTGCAATTTTTCAATTATTTAAGTGGTTAAAACCAAATTAGTATTCAATCAGAAAATAAGTGGAAAACTGCATTTAAGACCCTCAATAGACTTTATGAATAGTTACTGATGCCCTTTAGACTTTCAACTGCTCCAAGTACATTTATGAGGTTAATGAATGCTATCCGAAAACATTTTATAGGAAGATTTTTGGTTGTCTATTTTGATGATATCTTGATTTTTAGCTCAAGTGAAACTGACCATTTAAAACACCTTAGGCATGTATTTGAAACCGTCAGAAAAAATAATTATACATCAACTTGAATAAGTGTTTCTTATAAACAGAGGTGATTTCCTTAGGATTTATTGTTTTCACTACTGGAATCAAGCCTGACCCATCAAAAGTTCAGGCAATCTTAAACTGGCCCTCAAAAAAAAATTCACTGATGTCCGCAGTTTTCATGGCCTAGTTATTTTTTACAAAACATAAATTAATAAATTTTGTACAATGGTTGCCCCAATAACTGATATTTTGAAACTAGAGAAATTTTATTTTACTCCTGCAGCACAAAAAGCATTAGAACATGTTAAAATTTTAATAACCTCTACCCCTATAATTAGGCTACGTGATTTTTCTAAAGCTTTTGAGATAACTTATGATGCTTCTGAGATTGAAATTGGCGGAATATTAAGTCAAGAAAATCATCCAATAGCACTCTTTAGTGGGAAATTGAATGTGGATAAACAACGATATTCGACATATTATAGAGAATTTTATGTTGTCATTCAAAATTTGAGACACTAGCATCATTACCTTTTACATAAGGAGTTCATTCTTAACTCAGATCATCATGCCCTCAAATTCATTAATACTCGACGAAAGTTAAGCCATAGCCATGATAAATGGGTTGAACTTTTTCAAGATTATTCTTCCGTTCTCAAGCATAAACCTGTTGATGCCTTATCTAGTGTGACTTTAACTATAAGCTCTCTAGAACTAAAAATTTTAGGAATTGATCAGATCAAAAATGAGTACCTTACATGTCCTAACTTTAATCTAATTTATATAGAAAACATAGATAAACATGTCTCTTCAAAGAATATTTGTCGGTATGAAGGGATATCTATATGAGGGAAAACAACTTTAGATTCCTAAAACATCACTCAGAGAATTTTTAATCTCTCAACATTCTGGAGGAATAGTTGGAGTAAAGGATAAGACCATATGTTTAATAGAAAGCCAGTTTTTCGGCCTTCTATTAAAAGAGAGATTCAAAAATTAGCTGACCAATGTTTGACCTATAAAAAATTCAAATCTATTAAAAAAAAAAATCTGGACAATATGTTGCATTGTTGGTACCCTATAGGCCTTGGGAAGATCTCTCCATGGATTTTACCTTAGGATTACCCAACACAGCTCGATATGATAGCATATTTATCGTAGTTGATCGCTTCTCAAAAATGTACTATTTCTTGTCATGCTCAAAAACCAATGATGCTTCCCTTATTGCTAGATTATTCTTTAAAGAAATTGTGCAACTACATGGCCCACCATCAACCATTGTGTCTGACCGTGATGTTTGAATTGTTTCATATTTTCAAAAAACTCTTTTGAAAATTATTAGCCACAAAATTTAAATTCTCATCTATCTTTCATCCTCAAACAAATGGTCAAACTGAGGTAGTCAATCGAACATTAAGAAATCTTTTAAGATGTCTTCTAGAAAAAAGTTTAGAAAATTGAGACTTACATTTACCTACCTCTGAATTTGCATATAATAGTACTATTTCTATAAGACAATCAAAACTCCACCTTTTAAAATTGTTTATGGCTAAAATCTCAAATGACCCATTGACGCGGCCGACCTCCCACCTCATGCATTCTCTGATTCTACATTTTCACTAGCCAAAGATTTTCTAATCCTCCAAGAAACCATAAGAAAGTAAATTATTTTTTTAAGTAAAGACAAGTAAGCTTCTAAGGCAAAGCATAATAGGTCAGCGCGAGAATTTAAAAAAACTATGTTTTGATTCGCATTTGTCTTGAGCGGTATCACACCACTAAGTTTAAGAAATTACATGCAAAAGCTTATGGCCCCATTAAAATTCTTAAGAAAATCGGATCAGATGCTTATCAGCTTGATTTTCCTATCGAGATATTAATTCATCTTGTTATTAATATTGAAGATATTTTATCATATGAAGGAGTTAGTAAACCCCCACTTATTCAGACTAACTCTGTGGCAGGAGATATAGTTCCCCATGTGTAAAATCATTTTTTTCCTGAAGTTGAATGTATCATCATCGATGAAGCACCCCTTGAAACAACTGTTGATCATTATTTTCATGTCGTTTGAAGAATAAGCCATTCATTGAAGGCACATAGCTGACCTGCGTTAATTTGGGGACACTCTAGCCCCACAATTAATAGAAGACTTCTTAGATTTCAACTCTACGAAGAAGAGTTCAATTGAGCTCAAGGGATTTGATGTAGCACATCATCTAAATGAAGTCGAAGGTCCACTTACAAGAGCCCAAAAATGTACAAAATTAAGAGTCTATTCAAGGTACATCACAAAAGCTACATCAAAAAGAAATATTTTAATTTGTATTTTATTATTTATATTTTAATTTCAGTTTCTAGAATGTTTGAATTTTTAAATTTGGAGACTTTTATGGCTATTCATAAAAAAAATAATAACTTGGAACCTTCCTTCATTAATGGACACCTACCACTCACCAAAAATTTTCTCAACCTTTTATTAACTTTTTATCATTGTAATCCCTATAAATAAGGCTGACATGTAATGTTTTTGACCAATTGTTGAATGAAATATTTGAATGAATATTTTCTCTTTTGTTGTTTGGTGCTTTGTGGCTTCGAGTGTTGCATCTTCTCTAGTGAGATTAGATAATTATCTTTGCTTTTCTTTGAAGTTATTCCTTTCTCCAAAACACTTGCTCTTAAACTCTTCATGACACTTCATCCACATTCTAAGCTTCTTATAATATCAACAAACTAACAACTAAAGCCTCACAACCATTCCAAACTCTTCTTCATAGTTCTTGGCCAAGCAAGAGAATATTAAGACCTAATTTTGTTTCCTAAGCCTGCAGACCATTGTAAGCCCATATAAAATCACTCATCTACTCCAGATTGTAAGTACACATCATAAGCTACCCACCAATAATCATTTCTAGCCATTTACTCATTCTTAAGCACTTTTCCAAAGAGATTTCAAATCAGTCAAACTAGCCTAATCCAAACTAGTCTTAATATTGTAGCCATCACTCCCTCATAAATCTTTTAAAATCATACAAAAACCTCCACATTAAATCTTTAGACCAAACATCAAACAGCATAACAAATTTTAGTACTTTATCTCAATAAAAGATCACCCGCCTCCATCAGCAAGCCATAACTGAGAATTATAATTAATTGTGTAATCATCATTCTCACCTCCATTATATAAATTTAACTTGGAGTTTTATGTTTGCTGATAAGCCTCCGCTATCATTGTAGTCAATGCTTATGGATGTTGAATATTCAAGCCCATAAATCAAAAAACCCGCACAAAGGCCAATCATAATGTACTCCAATATGTGAAAATAGAATTGAAAAAAATTGAAAGAGAGATTATATTAATAAGAAGAAAGTCATATTAGAATGGATCTATTCATCAAAAAATTGTGCTGACTCACTCGCCAATTACACTGGAGAATTGCACGCTCAAATAGGAGCCACTTACCTATTATATTTAAGGTTGTTAACGATCCGATTTCGAGCCGAGCCAAGGTCGGCTCAAAATCGGCTAAAAAAAAATTCAATCCTAATTTTTTGTTTGTAGCTCGGCTCCTTTATTTCGATCCAATCTCGATCCGAGCCAAAATTCAAATCAATTTTCGAGCAATTAACAATCTTCGAGTTGAATTCGCTAAATTCACAGTCATACGCTATTAACGATTCGATATCGAGCCGAGTCGGGTTGGAACCAAAATTTTGGCTCGTAGCTCGGCTTATTTATTTCAATCTGATCTCGATTTGAGCCAAAATTTGAATCAATCTTCGAGTGATTAACGATCTTCGAGCTAAATACACATCCCTAAAAATATTGATTTGATGGAAAATGTGATAATCAAGAATTATTTTGTGGGTAGATGGAAAGGAAAGTGAGTAGGGAACAACAAGCAATACTACATAAGGGCAACTTCCGAGGCTAGCAAGCTTGAAATTATGTCTATGTAGCTTGAAAATTAAATGTGTATGCGTATGAATATTCTTGCATGTGCATGCGACCTCAAGAACATGTATAAGCATAAGTATACAATTTATAAATCAGGATATGTTTCTGGATTAGAAATATGTGAAAGAGTTTAGACAATCATAACATTTCAAAGAAACCCTTAAAGAAATCAAGAAAACCATCTATTTAATTTTAAGGAGTTGCAGATCAAGTCAGAAAACTCATCTATTTAATTTTAAAGAGTCGTAGCCCAAGTCAAAAGTTTATTCAATTTCACATTGCCTTTGGGAGAGCAGGCACACCTAAAATATTTATGGGCATTTACATACATAATGCAGAAATCATATGTATTTACATATCTCGCACACAAACTTTCCTATTTACACACATAGCATTCAAACCTTTAATATCGCATAAATACCACTCACAACTTTTTAAAAGTGAAATACACCTTTTCATGCATAGTTTTAAAGCACCAAAGTGCTACGTATGTTAATATTAAAGTATAGATGTGAGATATGTAAATACATAAGAATTGAGTGCTACTTAATGTAATTTTCCAAAAAATTTATTCAATTCAAAATCAAGTTCTAGTTGAGGCTGCCTGATTAAATATCACTAGCGATACACTTGTTCTTAACGTCAGTAATAAAGAAAAGAGTTGCAAAAAACAGGAACTTGACAACACAAAACAAACTGGCACATTAATAAACGAAGCTACATGATCAACTTGGCAATATTCTCGTGGAGAATAGGGAACATCCCTCGGAAAAATATGCTAAATTTTTCCTTAACTTGGCATGAACTATGGACCTAACACAATTTTGAAATGCAGAACGCGCATAACTGCTGCACAAATCAAACCCTAAAATGCCAAAAACATCAATCACTGAGAAGAATGTTCAGACATGAAACACACCAACAACAGAGATGAGCATTTCCAGAAATACTTACGCAAAAGCACTATACCCAGTACCAGCACTAGCAGCAGATAAATGACTTGCATGCACACTGACGCTAGGTAGATTATCATGTCCTCCAGAAGGCAATGAAATTTTAGTATCACCATCAACCTGAAGCAATGCAGTTGGCAAGAAGAGACAATTTTAACGGTATTCATTTTAATACTCGAGAAGTACATTTCAAAACTGAAGTGCTAATGGTAGAATACCTTGTCCCACTTTGACTTCTTATTTGTACGGTTGTCCCTTGCAGCATCACCAGCTGTGGGATTTGGTGGCAATGAGCTATTTAGAAGAGATGAAATTCCTGTAGCTGTAATACAATAACAATACAAATAGCTGGTGACATCAATAAAGTTTGGCTGTGGATCTTCAAAAATTTTCCATAAAAGGAGAAGAAAAGACAAAGATATGATACCGGCTATATGAGAATTCGTCTTCAAGGCTTGAGGAACTCCGCCTGGTTGTGTGCATCCAGAAACTACATCAATTTTCTGACTCTTTTTTCTTTCCTGCTCTTTTCTCTCCACTTCACGCTTCAAATCGGCCTCTTTCAACAAAAAAACGTACAAGTTTTTCAAAAGTAATTGAAGGCACAAGTAGTTGCAAACATAATTGTACTATTCCATCAAATTTGATTGGAAGAGGATGGATAAAACACGATTAAGCAAATTATTGACAGAAATATTCAAAATATTATCCCTTATTTGAACCAAAAAAATGCCTAATTAATATTTGCTAACAGCACGATCATATTACACATGTAAAGCAACTTAAATTTCATAGACCAACCAGTGGGTGTCATATAAAGAATAAATAACTGCGCTAGTAAACTGTTTACTAAAGTAACCAGCATTAGAAAAACAGGTGGGAATAAATCAGGAACAAATCTCATAAAAAACACTGGACAGAACACCATGTAAATAAGGAAATTTGGTTTAACAGAAAAAAGACATTTTAGAAAACAAAACATATCAATAAAATATTACAAAAATCAAAATTATACTAATAAATGTAGAGGGAGAAGAAATTCAAGTGAAGGGGCATAGAGATGAGATGCTAACAAAGACAGGCATCCAGGTGTGTGAGTTGAAAAAGAAAAACTAGGAGATGCAATTTGGTATGTTGGATAAGTATCCAGGTGTGTGAGTTGAAAAAGAAAAACGAGATACAATTTGGTATTTTTGATAAGTATCCAGGTGTGTGGGTACTATGAAATCATCATTCAACCCCGTTAAAAAAGCAAACAATTTGAAGAATATTATATTCAGGCTTTGAGGACATGCAATGTAGCATCTACAGCAAAAAACAAACTGATATTACGAAGCTCTATCAAGCATAAGAGTTAAAGACATGTTGATTGGATATTCAATTAGAATGAGCCAGAAAAATTATATGAGATTGTGTTGAGGTAATTATTTGAACGGTAAAGATTACTTTCAATTAACATTTAAAATATTTATGTACTGTCTTAAGAGATATTCAAGAAATGTCCTAAAATTGTTTGCGTAAATTAAAAAAAAGGTTCACCACATAGAATGTGGTATTTTCGAAGCATCAAATGCAATAAGATCAAAAGGGTTCCTTTTTTCTTCAATGTGAAAAACTAACTTGCGTTGTATACCCATATACATAAATTATGTGCATTCAATAGTTATTTAATCAACTAATCTCTGGATCATGTTACATTTTTCAGTAAATATAGTTGACTTAGCATATTAAATGATCAACCCACCAAACCAATTACAAGAGCACAAGTAGAAATCCAAGTCATCATAACCTCAAGAAAAAAATCCCATGATTAGATTTGTCATTTTATTTTTTTATTTATTTTATATTTTATACTTGGCCTTTTTCTTTTCCTTAGAAGCATGTAAGGCCCACCACCTCTTTCCATTCATCTTCCCCCTCCAAAACGAGCAATTCAAGTGTCATGTAATGATTATAAATATGACATGAAATGCATCGTGATTTTTATTGATGAATGAAATATTTTGGTAAAGAACATTTTCTTCTCATTTGCTGGCAAGCTTAATAACCATGAGTGACACTGAAGTTAAAACAAATCGCAACGGGAAATGCTACTCTTATTACGACAAGCAAATAAGGTTTCAAAAAACACTGGAATAGAAAATATCAAAGACTGACGACACAAACACCAACTAGGGCTGGGGTCGGAGGCGATCGAAAGGAGGCAGCAAGGTGGTTGAGGTGGGGAAAGAGAAGAGATTGGAATGGGGAGGTGGCACCAAGGCAAGCAAGGGTTGGCAGCTAGACTGAAGTACAGGAAGGGCGGGGCTGACAACTGAGAAGAGGCAAGAGAAAGGTTGGTGGCTGAGTAGAGTAAAGTAGGAAGTCAGGCAGCATGGCAGAGGATGGCCGGGACGAAGGCAGGTGGCTAAAGAGAGACAGGAATGAAACCTGGCAGCTGGGCAGAGGGATGGTATGGAGGAAGGCAGACAGTAAGGGTAGAGGGGCAGAAAAGGAGCGACGATATGCACCACCTCGAGACGAGTTACAGCTGAAGCACCTTCTCAACATCGGATATAGCCCTAGGAGGAAACATGGGGATGTCGACGGCTGCCCTGAAAGAAAAACCAAACCAAAATTAACCTAGAACACATAAAACCTATATAAATACTATTAGGCGACAAGAGATATCCAATCTTGTTAGGTGGCAACTCCCAAACCCCAAGAGGCAGGCGAGCCTCCCGTTTCCCATCTGAACAGATCCAATTGGCCACAGGTCTTGGCCGGTCCAGCCTTCACATCTGTGTCAATGAGCTTCACCAAACTTAAGTTTTATGTTTCTCTTAATTTCTTTCAAATTACAAGCTACTTCGCCCCAATACTTGCCCCAAAAACTTCTAAACTCGCACTTCTCTTCAAAACTTCATGAGCAACAAACTAGCACCTAAAGCCTAACGACCCCTCAATCACCTCATTGAAGCTCTTGATCAAACCAAGAGAGTTGAGTTCTAGTCTAGTTTCCCACAACTTCACACCATCTCAAACTCCACTAAATCCTACCATTTACTCTATATCACAAGTGAACATCCGAAACTATCCATCCATGGTAAATTTCAGCATTTTACACTAATAAAAACTCATTCCTTAGAGTGATATTCTAACTTTAACCCAAACCCAAGCCGGACCCCTCATCATTCCAGCACAAGCTTCAAATCAGATCTTTAGACATTAAACCTCACCGAAAAGCCACCCAACAACGTAATATTGAATATTAGAGCAAATCAAAGAAGGACCAAATTGAGTCAAAAAAATTTTGGCAAGGGTAGGCCACTATAAGAAATTGAAGTTAAATAAATCATTTGTCAAGATAAATGAAATTCATATTAATAGCTAGAATAACAAGTATATAACTCATAAATCTATGGGACTTGCCTCTACAGCTTGCAAACGAATAAAAGAAGTTGATGCAATGACGCACGGACGAGCGCACACTCATATATACATACATATATGTATGTATGTATGTATGTATGTATGTATGTATGTATGTATGTATGTATGTATGTATGTATGTATGTATATATATATATGAGCATAAACCCTGAGCCACCTCTATCCCCAACTCGTCGTCGTCTACAGTAAATGGCGAGAGATAGCTGTATGGCGCACATCGCCACTGGCATTGCGGTCGGCGGAGCTGTCGGTGTTGTGTATGGAACGTATGAGGCTCTTAGATATAAGGTGCCAGGATTGTTGAAGATCATGCATATAGGCCGGACAACTCTGGGAAGCGCAGCAGTTTGTGGGCTCTTCTTAGGGGCTAGGAGCTTAATCCACTATGGAAAGTCCTAATGATTTCAGGTTACAGTTTTTGGCTTCCAAGTTACAGAGTATGGCATTCTAATCAAATTCATGCTCCTGAGTTTGTATTTGCATTTTGTATTGTTTCTTTAAATTTAAGTTCCGAGAACATGTAGAAATCTTCATTGTGTTTGTTCAAAATAATTTTAAAATTTAAGGATAATTTTATAATATATATATATTATGGCTCAGAGACTCATATGTGTTAGTCCTCTAACTAATTTGTTAGAAAATCTTAAAATAACTTACTATTTTAAGGAATCAAAAGCTTGGTAGTTTTAGGCACATTTTTTCTTGCATTAAAAATTGCATGCATAAGAAACATGAGTATAACTTAATGTTTTTGAAGCAAAAAGAAAACTCATCAAAAATAAAAGACTAATTGTTATAAAAAACTCTATCATTAAAGATAGTATTATCCTTTCAGTTCATAGTACCAAAAATTTTGTTCTGCTTGTGACCAATACAATATACTGTAGGATTTGGGATTTTTGTTTGAATTTTTTATCTAACCTCACTATATGAGTTACACATAAAGGAAGTAACTCTCATACTTACTATGATCACTCAACTTCTCTCTGACTTAAACGATATTTCACCCAATGAACCATCAGATGAATTGCCCCCTCTTACAGCCATTCAGCTTGCCCTAACTTAAATTGAAGTACCCAACTAACTTTCCCTTTATAAAAATGAATCCCATTGAACACACTGAAATCAAAAAATAAGTCAAAGAGTTATTTAAGGAAAACTTTGTTCAAAAAATTCTTAATTTTTTTATAGTCTCAATCGTACTACCCATAGTCTTAAGAAGGAATATAACGAATGTGTGTTGATTATCAAACTATAAATAAAACCATAGTCAACTATAACTTATCTATTCCTTTATTAAACAAAATGTTAGATTTGATCTTAGGGATAATTTTTTTCCCTCTAAAACTGATTTGAAAATTGATGATCACCAAATTAGAATTCAATCGAAAGAGGGATAAAAAACTACTTTCAAAAACCCTGATATACTTTATGAATGGTTGTAATGCCCATTGGATTCTCAAATACCCCTAGCCAATTAATACGGCTAATGAATGATTTATTGAAGCCTTTTATCGGAAAATTTCTAGTTCTATACTTACATGACATGCTGATTTAAGCCAACAAACCACTGTAACATCTTAAATAAAATTTAGAAACTCTGAAGGACAATGTCTTGCATCAATTTAAAGAAATATTTCTTTATGCAAACTAGATATGTCTCAGGGTTTATCATTTGACGAAGCCTAGCCCTTCTAAAATTCAAGCAAAATCTTAAACAGACCTTCACCTAAAATTTTCACTCGAGAAATTTCAATGGCCTTGACAACTTTTTAAAAGAGATTCACTAAAGATTTTGGTACCATCGTTGCTCCAATCATAAATATTCTAAAATTGGATAAATGTTGTTAGACCACTGCAGCATAGAAAGCATTAGATCGTGTTATGGTTCTACCTACTGCTCTTGTCCTTAAGCATCTTAAGTATTCCAAGGCATTTGAAATGATTTTTAATCCTTCGGTAGCTAGAGTTTAAGTCAAGGGTGCCATCTTGAAGCATTTTTTTACAAGAAGTAAAACAGAAAAAGTAATACTACTTAAAATATAATTGAGAATTTTATGTGTGATTTAATCCTTAAGACATGAGCAAAATTTTTACATAGGGAGTTCAAACTCTTAATTCTATTAATGTCAAGTAAAAAATAGTTTATGATAAATAGATCGATCCTCCAAGGGTATAATTTCATCCTCAAACACAAACCAAAAATTGTTAATACCTCATCAATGTAACATTAACAAACTCCTTTTAGAACTCAAAATTTTAATATTTAATTAACTTAGAAACAAAATGCGAATTGAATATATCCGTGATAGGGTTGGTGTAGCTCCAGTGACACAAAATTAGAGAGAGTTATCTTGGATGGTTTGTTCACATTAAACGCCGACCATCCGATGATCCGATTAGAAGAGTGGATGTTTTAGATTCGACTTATGTTAAGAAAGGCAGAGGTAGACCTAGAATGACTTGGGCATATTGTAAGAAAACATAATCTTAATTTATTAGAATTAAATGAAAATATGACACTAAATAGGACGCAATGGAGAAAAAGGATTCATGTAGCCGACCCCACTTAGCGGGATAAAGGTTTTGTTGTTGTTGTTGTTAAAGGTTTTGTTGTTGTTGTTGTTGTTGTATAAATATCCAGTATGTTCCTACTTCCTAATCTTCAGTTATCAACAGGTATTTATAAACAAGAAAATTACTCTATATTTATGTATCCTCCTCCAAGAATTTCTAATTTATGCATTGCAATTTGGAGAAAATGCTAACCACTTCGGAAAAAAAAAATGAAACGATATGTTTGATGGAGAATTGATTTTTGTAGCTCTCCCTTATAAAAGAAGTTTAAAAATTGATCACTACGAATTAAATACGTTTTATTGACGAAATTTATTTTCTCTCTTTTTTTTTCAAATTGCTTACCATCCCTGCCCAACAGATGCTCCAAGTTTTCATCACTTTCCCTCTTCATAAGCATCATCCAAGTCCAATAAGCAACCATTCACATCGCTACATCCACCCCAATCCCATCCTTAAAGCGTTCAATCAAACCTGAAAGTTAAATTTTAATACTATTTCCTATACCTTCACATATCCACTCCTAAAAGCAAGTTAAGATCATAAACTAGCTATCCATCATAAATTCTAGCATTTTACATCACTTAATATCCAATCACTAAAATGATCTTTCAAATCAACCCAAAAAAGTATAAAAAAAGATTATTTTAAATTCCTTTTTGATGTGGAAGCATCCCGCGGTCCCACTGTATTTCACGGACCCGCGATCCTATATATATGGCAATTGAACGAGAGATGGGATTGAACGTCACTTTATGGGCCCATATTTAATAGTCATTTAATTAGAATTAAGATTTTTGAGAATGAACTACTTATATTTTCTTATTTTCTTATTTTGGGGAGACTTTTGTTGACTGTTATTATTTTGGGAGACATTCTTAGTTTTCTGCTCTTTAGAGTGTTATGTTCATTTCTTTTGCAAGTGATGTGTATGTATCTTGCTTAGAAACATCTACCCTAATGCCGCCGATTCAAAGTTTTCTCCTTTTTTTTTTCAGCTCGGACAGCACAAACAACTTCGAACCTGCTGTCCTATAGTAGATTTATCCCTGCAGTCCCTTCCAAAACAACATAAACCCCACATATTAGTCTTCCCTTATCATTCTACAACTTTCATAACACCATTTTATATATTATCAAAACTTCTATGAGTCCTAGAATGGTATTATCTTGGTATCAGAGCCACACAAACGTCAGATATTTAGGTATTTGTCTTCTTTGCCTGAATCAAGCTTCGCTTGGTTGGTGGCCCATTAAATCTGATACATTCTAGATTGAAGCCCAAAAAAACAACTTAATTTTCTAGCAGGAATCGCTCCTCAAGCCAAATTTATAAACCTATTGGTTTAAATGGAATTTTTACAAATCCAACAATACTAACTTTAGGTATTTTAATATTATAGATTCCATTATGCAAAGGCATAATATGACAGTCTCCCAAAAAAACTCATGCAAATAAATTGGAAATTAATCAACAAGATCCACTTCCGGTAATATAGTCCTTCAGGTAATATTTTCTATAAAATCATTTTGATTTTTTCTATTAAACAAATATTTATCTTTAAGAACTTTAATATAATTAAATCATAATCATCATCATCCCAAACATTAGCTTTATCCCAACTATTTTTTAGGCTTATTAAAAATTTAAGAGTGAGTATCTCATGAGCAAATCCACATGTGAGCCACATGATATGACATTTCAACCATTGGGCAAACGCCCAATGGCACAAAAGTGAAAAGAGAAAAATATTTAGTAAAAGCAACACCAAGCATAAATTTTATACTAAAAATCACAATCCTCATAAAAGAAGAGAATGAAATATACCGGACCAAACAGGATTAAAAGCATATTGATACAACCAGGATCACTTTATGCATCTAATTTTAGAGAATTCCGTATAAAAGATCAATAGATGCTTCTGAGAGGCAGTGGAAGGTATCATGGCAACTAAAGAAACAAATAGTCTGATATTAGATCGATTTTAGAGTTAATATGCACTAATTTTCCACGAAAAAAATTCAAAGATGGTCTACAACATTAGATCTACTGTAAACAATGCACAAGATCATTGAAATTTTAATTAAAAATATTGTTACATTTTATACAGATCTAAGGCATATAAATAAGTTTGAGCCGACTTTCACCATGTTTCTTATATACTGTAATTGCATGAGATTAATGGTGTGTCCCATTGATGGAAAGATCAGAAAATATATAGTGGCCAGCTAAAAATCAGCATATCCGTCTATCATGGCACAGTTTATGAAGGTGGCTTAATGCCCTTGAAACTGCATATGCGGGGAATTCCAACATCATGGTCTGATGTTACAAATCTAAGCAATAATTGGTTGCACTGATAAAAATAAAAATAAGGTAGAGAGACCCGCTGGCTCTGCAAAAGCCTCTTATCCGCTGGATGCACACAAAAAAGTTTATGAAAGGTAACTTAAATCCTTAGGTTTGCTTTGAAATTCAGCCAATCCTAAGGATGATGATGTGGCAATATAGGAGAACAATCCTTGGATAGAAATCCAAGGGATTTGGATTCATAACATTTTTCTACAAACCATAGATGCATGAGATATAGGCTCGCAGATTCCAATGTGCGTGCTTTTGCACTCCAAAGTTTGGGTCATAAAGTTACTGGAAAGAGCGTTGGGTCATAACATTTTTCTACAAACCATAGATGCATGAGATATAGGCTTGCAGATTCCAATGTGCGTGCTTTTGCACTCCAAAGTTTGGGTCATAAAGTTACTGGAAAGAGTGTTGGGAGAAATTAAATGTACATTCGGCCTGATCAGATTGTGATATGGTTTGGATGTAGAGGCATATTTTTCTTTGAATAACAAACCATGCTCAAAAGTACAGATTTTGCTCAATTTAATTCAATAAATATAAAAACATCACTGAAAAATAAAATAAAAATAAACAAAAGTACAGTACAGACCAAATCACATACACACACACAAAATCAACCAGAAAATGCGAACACCTAGGGATCATGCGCTATGAGAGATGCCAGCCTACAATAAATTTTCTACAGCCACATTGAATGCCTTTCAAACTCAATGGGAATTAAAGATGAATATACAAAAAGTCTGGAGAACAAAGTATACTGTATAATTTCAGTTCAAATGTTTAACCATGAAAATTAAACCGTTCATTTATCAAATATCTGAGACAAAAATTATGTTGCAATACAGAGAAAAAGTTCGATAATTTCTTTTATCAAAGTCGATTTCAAATTGATTTTAAATCAACCTCATTGAAATTCTATATGATAATTACAGTACCAAAAAGATAGATATCATTATTTTTTATTTATCAAAATGAACAATTATGATCACTGTAAGAGTAAAGAAAATAAGATAATCTGATGATGTAATAAAAGATTAAAAAAAAATAGCTGACCTATTTCATCATAGTAGTCACTTTTGTCGTATCCATGTGGGTCAAAGACTTCTTTGCTAAAGCAAGTACCAATCTCATCAATATCCTGATAACTCACAGCATGCTGCAGAAAATTTGGATTTCTGTAATCCTTCCTATTGCGCAAGTCTACATTGAAACTTTTCCCAGCCCTCTTATAAGCAAGAAACTTGTTTATTTTTTCCTGAACGGTTCAACCACAACGGTCGAGGCAAAGGCCTTAATCAGAAAGGAAATTTGTAGATAGCATATAGAAAAATAAATGCAACTGACAAGTACGAACCTTAAATTATAGCAAGTAAACCTATCTATAGGAAATAAGGAAAAAAAATTAACTTAAAAAAAATCAACAGCCAGTCCAAAGCAGACAGCACGTAGAACCCATTTTTCTGTTTTGACCTCACTTTAATTTGCTTTGACCTGATCTTCAAGCATATGCTGGAATTTTTGCATAATACAAGATTCATTGAACATGCTGTATCCGAGCAAGTATGAAGATCCAAAATGCATGAAACAAAAAGGCAACCACACACCATGCTTGTCTATAGACAATGCAGTACTCAATTATGCCCAAAAAATAAGCTTAAATAAGAAAAAGAGAAATCACATTTTCTGTCGCTGTTTTGTATCGTATAATCCTTCAGCTCAATATAATCCAAGTAATCACAATCCTGCATTTTTATGAAAAAAAAATAACACCAACACTTTTCACCATACTAGGTTTCATGGAAACACAGGTAGGATGCAGTATATGGGACCTAGTTTGCAGCTACACAGCTAGCTCACTTATAGTTCTTACGGCTTTTGCAGGTAAGTAGCATGTATTTACCCTGGTTATACGTCAATAGTGAAAAATAAACTGGTTTGGATGTGCAAATTCTTTCACTTTCAAAATTCAATTCTCTGATTAAATGTGGGACTTTAGATAATTTTATAAGAAGCTATATCCTTCAAAAAGTGAAAGGCTCACTTTTTGGTGGCTTATTCCCCTTTCTTCCTTTTCCCTTATCATTCTTCTTCGAATCACTTTCCTAGAAGAATTGCCAAATTTTTAGGCAATCAGACTTTGTTTTTTTGGACAACATTTCAACAATTAATGCATTTTTGTCTGATCATAACTTTATTTTCATTAAATCCTATATAAAGGCCAAAACTCTTTCACTAATTTGAATTTTACCACTTCCAATTTTCCTTAAGAGTAAACATAATAGCTTGTTCCCCGGAAAATTTGTATGTTTATAGCATAAATTGGTTGTATCAATATCTGCATTAGAAATTCTGAACATTAGAACATTCTATACATTAGATTGGATGTCAAAGCAAGTTATGACAAACTGTCTTTAGGAAACAAAGCTTAACATTGATATTTGTTAACAGTGAACAAAAAAATAATGCAATTTAAAACAATCAATTAGGAATAATTCTAAACATTTTCAAAAAAAAAAAATAATGGAGTTAATTAAGAGCAATATTTCTAAATTTGAAGGGCGAGGTAATTACAAATTAGAAAGATAGGTTAGAAAAGCAATTTTAAAAGAAGTAATGTATATTTCTGAAGAATTGAATTTGTTAAAACAAAAAATAATAAGATCTACTCATAGAGGTCAATTTTTTGGAACTAAAATAATATCTAACTTGGCTAATTTGATGAAAAAACTTAAATAACAATATAAACTCATGAATAGTCAATTGCAAGATCAATTTAAAAACTTTAAATAATGTTAAAATAGTGTGTTTAAATTTTTTCTCAGGTTTGAACATTTAGTAACCATTAGTTCCCCAAAGATTTTTTATTATAGATATTGATTTCATTCTTGCACAAAAAATAAAAAAGAAAATTAAGCTACAATTCTCTCAAGATAAGAAATAAAAGCTTGCAACAGAGCTTTAGAGCTTAAAAGATATCACAATTAACTTCTTATTAGAACTGTCGTATCTCTACTTGTATCTAGAGAAAGATCTACATTTCACTTTAAGCTTGTTAACACATAAAAACAACAATATCATTAAGGAAACAATTGATCCTATCGATAAAGAGTAATTCATAAATATTCATGGAAATATAAATTAAATAAAAAAAATGATTTACAATTATAAAGTGATTCTACATTTTTTATTAAAACTAAATTTGAAACAAGAACCACACTAGAATATGCAGCAAGAACCTATTCAGGCGCCTAAACCTAAAATTAAGTATAAAAAATGAATATGAAATTCAAACCATGATGATAAATAAACTTCAGATTGAATTAAAACTTGAATTTATCATGTCTTTAAAATTGAAAAATTAATTCAACAACCTAAGAAAGTTGATATCTCCTTTATTTTCTGTTATTAATGTCTGGAACAATTTTAGGAAAAAAAATTTCTTTGATGACGTCAAACTATGTCAACATACTAATGGAATTATTCAAAATAACTGCCTTCACAAAATATCAACTTCAGAAAAGGTTACATAATTCAGTATGTAAAATCTTTTAATGTGTTTAGCTTACTTCTCTTTAAAGACCTTCAGAGATATTGAACGCCATAGACACCTTATTTGAATGAAATATATCTGTTTTGATCTTTCAAAAAAAAAAAGAAATTATGAAATTTAATAAATATTTATTTTAGATTAATCTTCATTACTTTTATCTCATTGAATCAAATATAATGTATCCATTGGCAAGTATTGTAATTTATCCATCTTACATGAACAATACTTTTTTTGAATCATAACTTAGGTTAGATTATTTGTATGAAGATATTCACTTTAAATTTATGGTTAACTAAAAGAATTACAAGTCTACTAAAAATATTTAGAGAAGTTACCTTAAATTCAAATATGGTGATAAGGTGATTTTTCATCTCAATCCAGAAAAGTTTCCTTCAAGAACACTAAAGAAAATAATCGCTAGAAAAATAAAACTGTGGAATGTTATATTGCACATTTTCTAGTCCAATTTATTAGTTGATTTAATCATACATTCTCAATCAACAATCAATGCATTGAATACTTATTTTTACAACCTTTCCCTTTAGTTTCACACAAAAAATGAACTAATTTTGAAGGAAACAAATAAACAGAAGTTGGATTAAATGATCAAAGAGTTGAAGATGTAGGGCTAAAAGGGAATAATTGATGACATGACAAGATTTCGTCCTATTCATTCTAAAGTTTCCTCTTTAAAAGCTGTAATTTTTCCTATCCCAACAGAAGTTTCATTACGCCAAGAAAATTTTAACCAAGCAAGTATTCATAGAGTGTAATATGGTCATTTGGCAATTTCCTAGACCTTGTTGGCTCACTTTTTGTGCTAAAAATGAGGGGAAGAGAGGAAATAGAGGAAAGAGAGGAAAGAGAAGGGCCGCCAGTTGCTTGTATTAGTTGACATTTAGAGGAACTGTGAAAGAGGATTTAGAAAAATCTAAACTCATAAAGATTTTAAAATGCTTTCGTTGTTATTAAAACCTTCTATTTATAATAAAAAAGGAATTCAAAATCCTAAAAACTTCCTAAATTTAAGGAGAAGAAACCTCATCAATTTTCAAAAGCTATAACTTCCGTAGATTCAGGCTACTAATTCCTAAAATCATGAAAAGACTAAATCAAATGTCTTAATATCTAAAAATGGGTAAGAAAAAAATAAAAAATAATAATTTTAATTGAAATACAGCAGTACATGGATTGAACGAACCGTGGACATGATTCGAGCCCAACCGTTTGGCCCCCAACGGACCGCCCATACTTCACTTAAGCCAGTTGTTGTTGGTTGATTCATCCAGTCGACCTTATGACTTGTCACTTGTTTTCATAGGGTTGATGGCCATTTGACCATAAAAATTCAGCTTGGTCAATGCATCATCTATATATTTCCATGATTATCATCCTGATTTTGTGTCTGAATCTATGATCAAAGATGAAATTATGCCCGCTATCAATAGTGGATATTAAATACACCGGTGATAGAGAGGCATGAATGCTTGGGAGGCCATTGCATATTTCTAAACGAAATTCAAAATTATTACAACGCCTACTAATCAAATATCAACTTAAATATTAGTTTTTCTTTTTTCAAATTGGGCAGGGGCAGAATTAATGTGGCTACCATTATTTTGTTAATGGTTACAGCCATTAAATTTTACAACTCCTTAATTTAGGTTTGATGTCTAATGTTAGAATTTTTTGAATTAGTTGAATATGAACCTTTCTTTTCAATTATTTTTTTCACTCCAATGTCTCTCTCTCGAGCCGGAGTAGCAATTTGATGGCAATTCCTATAAGCTAGCAGCTTATAAGATTTGTAACTTTTGTGAGATTACAACCTATTTTGGATTGTAACTATTAGAAGTTCATTCAATCCTCCATAGTTTCTTTCTTTAAAAACTTCTCCTTGAAAAGAATTAATTTTAGAATCCTATGCTGTATTCTAATAGAGATTAAAGCATGTAAAGAATACAAGTCCATGGTGAAAATTTTTAAAAAAAAAGTCAATTATAAGTATAGATCATTCTTCTGAGATTCAATTCCTCGATCAAATATGAAAATTAGAATTCAATTGAAAGGCTATATCCTCATATAAATGTAAGGCTTGTTTTTCAATGACTCCTTCCTTCTTCCTACCTTCCCCCCTTTCCTCATCCTCCTTATTGTTATTTTATTATTGATTAAAAATGTGCATGAATTTTATATAATGTGCTACTATATGATTCTCTTCCTTTTCCACAAGCATTTTAAAATTTGATCATTTGTCTCTTCGTGAACCTTGACTTTTCCATCATTATTTTGTAATAGAAAAGCAAATCTCTTTTGCTTAAATTGAATTTGACCGTTTTCAATTTTCAAGAAAAGTTGCCAATAGTTGTTTTATACCATATAGCTTTTCCCTGAGAAAGGTACATGTCTATTGCCTTGGCACTTAAATCAACATTTGATACTAGTTATCAAAAGAAATACTTAGAACCTAGAACATCTCAAATCAATAAAACAGATCCACTCTTCAACATTAACAAACACAGATCTGTTCAAATGTAGTAGATTACAAGGCAATTTCTATAAGAATTTCTTGATAAACTTTAACATCTAATTACAAGCTGTTAAGTGGGGAAGTTGATCTATCACCTTAGAGACTAGAGCTAAATCAAATCACCTGTACACCGTTTCCAAAAACAATTTCCCTGCCAAACAGTAAAAAGCATCCTCATTTCCACCATGTTTTCACTCGGGCCATCCACTTCCACGACTTGACAAAATAATAAATAAATTATAAATTTGTCATTAAAAGGAACAGAGTCATAATATCGACCTCATGTACCTGGATAGTAAGTAGATTTCTAGTCAGAAGCTGCTGACCACCATTATAAAGTTTTCATAGCATGAACATGTAAAGAGCAAGCGAGATAGAATTAAGCCTTTCAACAGGATATAAAATGTAGTTGGAATCATAAATATAACAACAAGGGGGTGTTAAGTAGGCATTAAAAATAGCAAAATTTAGTGGGAAGACAAATGAAATCGCACAATTATAAGCCAAATTCCATCTGTCTTCAAATTTCTAACACTAGCACAACCATCCTATGCATGGGCATGGTCAAAAATATGTTTTTCACTGTTAATAAAAAAATCATCTATATATGCAATAATTCATAAACATTAACAACTCAAGAGACAATTTTAGAAGATCGAAAAAAAGAGATAATAACCTGAAGCTCTTCTGGGCACTTGGTCGTTACAGTTGGTGGAAGGAAATTCTGCATGGGCATATCTATTTGCATATCTGTGGAAACAGTAGAAGGATCCTTGACCTCAGCTACCTCTGATTCTGTTGCAGTAAAGTCGATTGCAACACTAGCCTCAAATTTGGATTGCTCGTAGATATCAAACGATGGAAGAGGTTCTTGTTGACTGACAGAAGTAAGCGACTCAGAAGTTACTAGTGTTACTCCTTCAATGTTCCCTACAAGTAGTAAAAGACATATATAAGAATTAAGAACAGACAAAACCTCTAGCAAGGAAACAAAAGGACACTTTCAAACATCACTGTCATGAAAAAGATGCACAAAGCAGCTCGATTTGATTGACATGACCATTTAATCCTGGCACTGGAACTGAAGCAAATTTTGGTAGCATTAAATCTAGGTCACTTAGCACAATGATATTCAGCAAAAAGAAAATAGAACATCTACAACAATACAGACCTCAATTTTTTGCCAAATAAAAGCTCCTTTAGCAACCCATCATTTAGCAAGAAACTTAAACATACAATTTAGCAATTGGAAAAGCATCAAAACTCCCATAAACTCTCATGACTAGGGGTCTGGCATGTGGCTTGACGTATGAAAACATAGATTCTTCTCCAATCTTAAAAGAAAAATTAGGAGCAATAAATCCAACACTGTGGAAATATGGCAAGTTGGACAAAATAAAACAGATGTTCTGCTTCTTTGTCAAAAAAGGGGAAAAAAGGGCCAATTTCAACGCAAGTTAGTGACCTGGATGATCAAATAAGTATGGGATTCAACTAGGAGCTTAAATAAATCTTACAATCCAGGGGTTAATCAAAGAAGGTTCTTCGAAATTTTACATAAGGATAAGTTTGCAAATATAAATTTATATAAAACTACTCAAAAATTACTATTTGAATTCAAAGAATGAAGGTTGTGGCCAACAATCAAAGAAGAGGGAGATTTAAAAATAACCATATACCATTTTAGAAAAGTTTAGAGAGAATATTTCCTTAGGGGTTGTTTGGTCGTCAGCAAAAGGAGTTCATTGCATTCCTTTTTCAAAAGTTTTAAAAGCCCAAGTATTTGGTCAGAAAAAACAAATGCAATATAAAATTCCAATGTATTTGGAATTTGTTGTATTTCAACGAATTTCAAATACAATATTTTGTGTAAAGTGCCATAGGCAGCCCGCCGATAGTCACCACCCCGGACATCAACCACCTGTTGCAGCAGGAGGATGTGCCCCAGCAAAAGGAGTTCATTGCATTCCTTTTTCAAAAGTTTTAAAAGCCCAAGTATTTGGTCAGAAAAAACAAATGCAATATAAAATTCCAATGTATTTGGAATTTGTTGTATTTCAACGAATTTCAAATACAATATTTTGTGTAAAGTGCCATAGGCAGCCCGCCGATAGTCACCACCCCGGACATCACCACCCCGGACATCAACCACCTGTTGCAGCAGCAGGTTGTGCCGCTACCATCTGCCACCGCCTATTTACTGTCTGCCGCCAACCACTCGCCAGCAGCCATGCACCACTTATTTGTTGCCCATTGGCCGCCACAACCCTCTACAACACAGCTAACCTTAACGGGTTTATTTAAGATTGAATTTGTTTGCCTTCAAAAGAAATAAGAAAATGGAAAATCTTATATTTATTTATACTGAACAAATTAACTCTAAAATATTTCACATACAATATATTACTTTAAAACTACATTCATTTTACATTGCCTTCCTTTTTCAGCAAATCAAAAAACCCCTAAATTAAACTCATGGTCATCTTTATTGCCTCATTTTAAGTACTGAAATAAAAGAGGTGTCTTATCCATTAGCTTAAAGGACCATTTATAAATTAAATGGTTGCAAGCATATTTAGAGTAAAGGTTATTAAAATTACACAATCAGTATGAATTTGGATACATATTCCGAATTTTCTATAAATATAAGTCCTTTAGAGTGCAAACATCATGTGAAAATAAATAAATAGGTTTTCTCCTCAGTTTATCACTTTCTTAAATTTTGATGAAGGCCTCTCTCTCTCTCCATTATAATATTGCCCAAGGCTCAATTCAAAGCATAGAAAATGAGTTTGTAGGGTAGCACCACCCCTCCTCCCTCTCTCCTCTCCCATCAACCCTCAACTCCTCCATCATCTTCACCATTAGCCTAATCCAAACAATTTGGTGATGGCATTATCTAGCATAATTTTGTCATTCATTACTATTGAGCATTGCATCAGATCTTATTCGCAAATCATTTTCAAAATCTATTAATATAGCTTTAGGCCTAATCCCATTTCCTTTGTATTCCACTAACATTAATTACATCATCTAATTGATATACCCTCAAAGGTTGAAATCACTCAAATTATTTTTAGTCATCTTATCTTCAATAAATGTTGCTCCAACTTTTCTTTCAGCATAATCACCTTTTAATTTATCTTTTCTGACTTGGACACACATATATCTTAATGTTCTCATTTTTAGCACCACCAACCTAAGGCTATTAATAACCTTTTATAGATAACATTCGAATTCATACAAAATCATCAGGCCTATTGTGATTTAACAAAATTTAATTCTTCTATATCCTCTTATCATTCAAATTTTTTGAGGCACTTCTTCATTTTAATTATTCAATCGTAACATAAAAATTATATCAATATTTCCATTTTTCTATAATAAATTTAAAATACATAGACCTATTAGAACTAGGTATCACCTAATCTTGCAATAATATTATGTAATAGTGATAAAAACAAAACAATTTAAATTATATATCATTCATTATTTACTCTACTAATGATAAGATATCTATTTTCTAAACATTTTTTTCTGGTTTTTTAAATTTTTCGCTTATTTTAGTGATGTGTTACCTATAAAAACTTTATCATTCAAAAAAATGAAAAAAAAAAAACAAATCATCAAGCTTCAAAAATCCTTCAAGTATGTTCATAAATAAAAAATAGATATGACCTCACTAATAATCAAAGATGCAAACTTTTGATAATTGGAAACTCTTGGGACACTCCACGACTATTTATGATACTAGTTAGTGCACTATCCTTTATATGTTTAATAACATCAACATGTCTTTGGCACACATTTATATCTTAAATACATTAATCAATTCACGTGGTACTTGATTATATGTCTTCTCATGATCAATAAAAATCATATGAAGGTCATTTTTTAGCTCTTCTCTATTATTTCAGTAATTCTATTAATACAAAAATTACTTTCAAAATAGATCTTAACATGAAATCAAATTTGTTCTTCAAATTTCACGTAATTTTTATAAACTTATATTTCACTACTCATTCTCGTTGCTTCATTTTATAATTTCTATGATTAATTAATTGATAATTAACAACATTATCTTTATTTTTAATATTAATACCAAATGATTATTTCATACCATTTGAAATCATTTTAGTCTAAAAATTCTATCAAAAAATTTTTGGTAAAGCAATACTATCCATGTTCTTTAAAATTAACCCCACTTTACCTTTTATTTAGGTCAATCCATATATAATTTCCTATATTCTTTATTATGACCTTCCAAAAAAAAATTTCCTACTTAAAGCTATCATTTAACAAATTCTCAAACTAACATTTACGTATCAATGAGAATGTGGGAGCTTATAAACTGTCATGGTAATAAAAATTCATTAATCCAGATGAGATAGGTTTGAGAGAAATTTGAAGAAATTGACCGAGAATTTCTCCCTTTTGAAATGCCAATAGAAAGGAGAAAAATCATCAATCGAGAGAGTGGCCTCAAAGGTTTCAACATGTCCACCAGTAGTAACTGTAGGGGTAAACTATTTGAATGCATAAGGAGGGGAGATCATTTCATTTTAATATTTGCAGCCACCTTTTCATTTTCATACTCTAAAATGTTGGTAGACTTCAAATAGAAAACAAAGTATTCACTTTAGAAATAAACTTGTGTCAAATTGTCAAGTTTCATGGACAACTTCCCCAAATCTATCAAATACATACTTAATAGCAGAAGATTATATTTTGCCAAGGTTTTGAAAACCGGGCCAGACATCAACCCTTGGTTTGACAAGGGTTGAACCAGATGACATAACTATTAATAAATATAATAATTATTTAAATATTATCTAAATAAATAAATCATGTAAATATTAAAAATAAATAAAATGTTTTTGAGTGGCTCTATTTATAAAAAAATTACTATCTTCCATAAGGCAGCTTGCATTTTGGAATGTGTCACAATGATTTTGCCTTTCTTAAACGTAGGGCGGCGCGTAGGAACTATAACCAAAAAGAAAAAAATAAAATAATATTTAATTTTTTTTTAAAAGGTTAAATTGGTTCTCTGACTTGTGGGTTGAACCGGCGATTCACAAGGGTTCAAGGACTAAATGGATCCTTCATATATTCCGGACTTGACCAGCCAACGGTTAGTGGCCGAACCGACCGTTCTGGCCCGGACCGTTTTTCTAAACATTGTATTTTGCAATATCAAAGTATTTCTTCCAAAACATTTACAAACTTCTAGTCATCCATTCTCATAATGTCCTTTCTTGTGCATCTTCAAATCAAGTTTGATATTGCCTTGTTTTTTTATGATGTTAGGTCCCTCACAAATGTATCTTAACATCTGAAGAATTGATTGTTCAGTTGTCACATTGACATTTTGAAAATGGACATATCCTGGACAAAAGTATATTCATGAACATCAAAATCATAGAACGTGGTGGCTCGCCTCTTCACTTCTCTTTCGCAAAAAAAGATGCTTGAATTATGAGTTTGTCAAGGATCAAGCTAGGTCATAGGCATTCTTCATTATTGGATATGTTCTCCTTTGATATTTAAAATAGAGTTCCTTGACTAGTGGATAATTTCTCCTTTTGATATTTAAAATAGCTATTTCCTCGAGTTTAAGGAATTATTTTACTTTCTTGTTGACCAGCTGTAAATTGTTGTCGGATAATCACAATGGGATACGATATCAGTCCACATGAAGTTTTAAACAACTGTTGAAGTAACTTTGGATAGATCTTTAGCTTCAATACACCTAATTAACTAGCCAATCATCATAGAATAAATTGATATTGACCCCTTGCTCAAGAAAAAAAATTGTGAAGGTCCATCACCTACACAACAAACAGTCAATAACTAGAAATTGATTGAAGCTTTAAAAAACCTGGAATTGCGTATAAGCAAATTTTGGGCGTCTAATCCACTTCCTCAAAAATCTTCGAAATTTTTTCTCATATTCAGCCAAAAGTTGTCTTAATCTCAAAACTCAATGGTTGAGTTTTCTTCCTAGTGTTATTTTCCTTTATCATCTTTTCTTTTTGGGATCAGAGACTAACCATTTAAAATTAATTTTAAATATTAATTTAAAATTTAATTTAGAATTAATTTTAAATGAGCGGAAGCGTGGTGGGTTAAGGCATTAGAAAACTCTAGAAAAACTTAATTAAATTTTTAAATGGAATCAAAGGAATCTTTTAATCATCTTTTTGAATCAGGAAAAGGTAGTATGACTAAAGAATATATTTATTATACCTATTATACAGATCAAAATCATAGACATAGATGTCAATTATGTTTAATAGAATTATGTCATTTATGTTTAAAGAAACATCATACTCTTGATCATAGAGATTTTATAAAATCAAAAGAAGATATAGATGTACCTAAGAAATTAGAAAAAATAGAATTTGAATTAGAAAATATTAATCTTAATATTGAGAAGATACATTTTAGACTAGAAAAATTAGAATAAAACGACAAAGTACAAAAAAAAATTGACAAAGATCATGATAGAAAAGTACAAAAAAAATAGAATATAAGATGAAAAAATTAAAATCCGACAAAGTACAAAAAAAAATAGAATATAAGATGAAAAAATTAAAATCAAAAATGAAAAATATAAGTCGGAAGAAAAAAGTTCGGAAGAGAAAACTAGGAAGTCTTCTAGAATGGAATCAAAATCTGAAAAAGAAAAAAGTGCTAAAAGACAAGAAAAATCTGTTTCTGAAAAAGATAGCTCTGAAGAAAGCATAAAGAAAAAAAGATTAGACAAGTTTCCTGAAAAAGAATTCTGAAAAAATAACTAAGAAATATGAATTATTAACTTCTGAAAAAGAAGAATCAAGTTCAGAAAAAGCACGAAAAAGAAAAGGTAGTCAAGTCTTGTAGAAAGGAATCAATCTCCAAAAAAGAAATGTATAGTCCTGAAGGAGGTACAAAAAAGAGAAAATTAGTTAAAGAGTTAAGATTTAATAAAATTAGTTCGGAAGAAGAAAATACTCGGAGAGTATCAGATACAGAGATAGAAGGAAATATTGATCCAGAAAATATAGAAGAATATAATGAGATAAATAAGATAGACTTTGCACAGACTAAAACTGCATCAACAGATATTTATCCATTTTATCCAACTTCTTTAATCGCAGTTCAAGTTGTATTAATTTTGGAAGATAAATCACATTTTGTAGTTCATGCAATAATAGATAGTGAAAATACAACATCTGTAATAACACAAAACTTATTACCTCATAATTTTAAAAATTATCACCCTACAAATACAACTTCATTCTTAGTAGGAGATCAAACTTTAGAATTTAATTAATGTTTAATGAATAGTCAGATCAAATTCTTCATTAATCATGATATTGTAGATATATCAGAAAAATATAGTTTATCAAAAATATTAGTGCATGAAGCAAAAAAATAAAGAATTTATTTTAGGTCTTAATTTCATGTTAAGCCTAAACGGACAAAAAAACATAGTCAAAGATTACTTAACAATTAGCAAAAGAACTTCCATCATAACTACTAATAAACATAATATCTTCTTGAAAAGAAAGAAAAATCAAAAAATAAATTAGATTTGAATATCTAAATTATTATTATAAACAAGATAAAACATTTATTTGTTAAATTCATAAACCAATAGAAAAAATTTTCAATTAGCTGAAGAAATCCAAATAATAAGAGAAAATACTTTAAAACACTGGAAAAGAAAAAAAAAGTTAGCCAATATACCAATTATAAACAAAAATTTAGTTATTAGAACAAAAGAATTAGAATATTGTCCTTTAGATAAAAAGAAATTTAAAATTCAGATAAAAGAATTAAAGGATTTAGGGTTAATTAGAACTTCTAATTCAAAACATAGATCGACAGCATTTATGATAAGAAATCATGCAGAAATTTTAAGAGGAAAAGCTAGAATGATTATAAATTATAAAAGGTTAAATGATAATACTGAGGATGATGGATACAAAATATCTGATAAAGATATGTTAATAAATTTAATATAAGATAAGAAGTATTTTAGTAAGTTTGATTGTAAAAGAAAACAAAACGGGATTTTGTCAGATTAAATTAGATAAAGATTCTATAAATACACTGCATTTACAACACCCTTATGACATTACGAATGGATAATTATGTCTTTTGGATTAAAAAATGCCCCTAATATATTTCAAAGAAAGATGGATAATTTATTTAAACATTTGGATTATGTACTTGTATATATTGATGATATCATAGTAACTTCACATAATCTACAAGAACATTATAAACATGTAGAAAAAATATTAAAATTATATATCAAAAATGGAATTGTATTATCTAAAAAGAAAATAGAAATAACAAAAAAATATATAAAATTCTTAGGATAAAAAATAGGAAAAGGAACAATAGAATTACAAGATCATATTTCTAAAAAGATATTAGAATTTCCTAATATAATATAAGATACAAAAGAATTACAAAAATTTTTAGGACTTTTAAATTATGCTAGACCTTACATAAAATATTTAGGAAAGACAATTAAATCTTTATATAAAAAAACTTCTTCAACGGGAAAAAAATATTTTAATATAGAAGATGTAAAAATTATACAAAAGATAAATGAACAAGTTAAAGATTTACCAAAATTAAATTTACCCTTAGAATCTGATTATAAAATTGTTGTAATAGAAGCATCTGAAAGCAGATGGGGTACAGAATTAAGAGTAAAACCATATGAAGAAGCACACCAAAATACTGAAAAACTATGTAGATATGATTTTGATATCTTTAGACAATTACCTACAAGTATGACATCTTTATACTATGAAATATTAGGTGTTATTAATGCAACTAATACTTTTAAACTATTTTTACAAAAGAAATTTACTATAAGAACATATTAATACTTTTAGACTATTTTTACAAAAGAAATTTACTATAAGAACATATTGTGAAGCTATATTACATTTTTACAAAAATAAAAAAAAAGAAAAATATATAGTAAAAGATGGATTAATTTTATAACAACTATTGTAGGAAATTGTTATAATGTTAGCTTTGAACATATTAAGGGGAAAAATAATTTTCTTTCAGATTTTCTTTCTAGAGCAATAAAAAATGTTAAAAAAAAATTAAAATGTTTAGATTTTAAACCTCCTTAAATTACTATTTAGATAGATAGTTTTAATATTCATATAGATTGTTTTAATCATATACATAAGAAATTTATTACTCACTATTTTTTTTTCTTGCAGGAATGGAGCAAAGAATGATTAAGTTTGGTCATCTAAATTTACCAAGTTGACATGGGACTAATTTACAACTTAGGCATAAAGAACAATTAAGAAAACCTTTAAATCATTTTCAAACTACTATATTAGATAATTTATGGTGTAATATAAGCAATACCTCAGCAATGATCCATACTTTAAATTGTCTAACTATAAATTTTATAGATACCAATGATATGATAGCAAATTTGCAAAAGGAAAAATCACATCCTAAAATGATAGACCAAGAAGATAAAATTCAACAACTAGAAAAACAACTTAGAGAAGAAAAAGAAAAATCTTTAAAATTAGAAGAAAAAAAAGATAAATTAATAAAAGATAAAGAATATTTTACTAAAGTAATTATTGATATCTCTAAACATAATTTAGAAAAACAATTACAATATTTATATCTTCTAGAAATACCTGAAGCAATAAAATCAAAAATCTTTAAAGCAATAAAAATAGACAATAAAATAAAATAATAGAATGATGTAAAGATTTAATCATGGCTTATGGAATTAATGAATTAATACATGGAGTATCATTTGTACATCATAAATTAGTAATAGAACAACCTTGTTTTTGCAATTTTTTGTAAAAAAAGATTTAGTATTATAACTATCTCTTTAACATTAGAATATTGTAGGAAGTTTTTAAATTGGGAATTAAAAAATCTATTTAATTATGGTCTATTATCAAAGTTAATCATCAGCAGAGAAGATTTAACAGTTCAACTATCAGTAATACCTCATAATGAATTAAGGAGAATTATATGGCATATATTTAAAGAATATGACACGTATTCATTAACTTTGCTTTTTAGATCTGTTCACCTCTATTTTGAAAACTTAACAGATGAAGCTAAACATATTGTGGAAATTATAAAGACTCCAAGATATTATATAGCTTGGGAAAGCAATGATCAGGAAATTCATGAATGCTTCGATCCAGATGAAGCGGTAGAATCCTTAGCACATTTCAGAATTTATCAGATTGTCAGTTTATACGAAGGATACTCAAATCCTTTCGGATCTCTCCTGATTTATCAAGATGAAGGCATGACTATTTTTCTTAATGAAAGGATGATCAAAGACAAATTATTCAAGTTCAAATTCTATCATCATGAAATTAATTTATTGGAACACATTAAAACAATCAACCTATACACGGTCAAGAGAACTGGAGATTTTACTACGGTATTTGAAAGATTAACACCAATACCAAGCCCATATAGTAATGAAGCATGGGATCAACATTGGTTTGACGGTCTTGATGATATTGAGATATATAATATTGATAATGTCATGGAAACATAATAAGTGAAAGTTAAAATTTTTTACTATTCATTTTTTATTGGTACGGAAAATAACTTTTTACCGGTCTTGGCATCTACTTTTACCATGAGAATATTCTTCTTCTAGATTATAGTGACTTAAAACAACTTTTGAAATTATTGACCACATTTTTCCAAGTTATAATTAATGGGCTCCTCTCTTTTCATCATGAAAGACAAAATTTTCAAGATTACTATGCAAGGAACTATTCCAAAAACCAAGCTTCAAGGTTATAAATAAGGAAGCATCCCTCACTCATATATAAAGAATCCACTTTCATCCCCTCTCATCCACCCACTACTCTCTCCTCTCCACTCTCTCCAAGTTCAAGAGTCTATAAGTATTTATATTCCATGCAGGAAGAGTTTGTAATATTTTGTTATGATAATAAATATTTAGCAAGTCTCTTTTAGAAATTTTAATTTATGTTGTTATTTTAGCCAAGTAATCCTTAGCTACGCTATGTTTCTTTAGCACAATAATCTTTAGTTACTATAGCTTTATTTTTTATCACAGTTTTGCGTGAGTAGTCTTTAGTTCCTCCCCGCAGGGGAGAAATCTGTTATTCTCTTCATAGATATTTAATTTTTCATTTAAATATAAACATTTGTTCTCAGAGTCCGGATAAAGTTTATGCGTATGAACAAAAAAGCTAACAACCTCTATGACCAGTCTTCTCGTAAGGTTGTAGAATGATGGAGGGTTGTAAGACCCGTTCTATGCTTGTGTAGCGCTTAGGGCAAGTGGTGTGTAATCAGATCTATAACGTAAATGAAGGTTTTCATGGTGTATGTTATTCTTGTTCGTCTTATGTCATAATTGGAGTCGGAAAAAGGAAACATGTTTAAATTTAAAATTTTTAAGCGTTATTATTCATGAGTAAAGTTGCAGATATGCTCATCCCAAGGGGAATAACTCTTTTATCTACTGAATTTTTCTTATATTAAATTGCTCTCTATTTAAACAAATATGTTTAAAATAGATAAAATTATTACTATGTTATATTTTATTATATGCAGTGAAGAAAGAACTGAAATTATAGGTAGAAATTATTTTGCATATTATCTAAACAAGTTACAAGAAATAACTAAAAATTATTTAAATAATAAAGAAAAATAGAAAAAGAAATAGAGTTAAATAAAAATTTAATAGATTGGCCATACTTTCATGATAGATATTTACGAGGAAAAACGTTTCAATTTTAAATAAAATGAAAAAAGATAACATTATTAAAATATTATGCTATATTTCGTCATCATTACTTAAATTATTATTAAAAATTTTAAATAATTTAACTCTTAAAGATTAAAGTAATGGTTCAAAAATTAACAGATAGATTTAGAAAATTACAAATGATAATCTTACCTATAGAAGCCAATATAATTAAATAAGTAATCAAAATAACAGATAGAAGAGATATAATACAACACCTTAAAGAAGAATTACCAGAAAAAATAAACGAGATAGTTGAAGTATTTAGAGAAAAAATAAGAACAGATAACAAGTTTAATTATACAAAAATAATTAGACAATATACAAGGTACTTCATAAGTAAGATGGAAGAATTAAATTTTAGAATAGATGATGAAGATTAAATGAGCCTTTTAACGGGTACATCTCATGATAAGAACAGAAACCCGCATACAGTTTTTTTTTGGTATCAAAGCCTAACCATTTAAAATTAATTTTAAATATTAATTTAAAATTTAATTTAGAATTAATTTTAAATGAGCGAAAGCGTGGTGGGTTAAGGCATTATAAAACTCTAGAAAAACTTAGTTAAATTTTTAAATGGAATCAAAGGAATAATGTAATCATCTTTTCGAATTAGGAAAAGGTAGTATGACTAAATAATGTATTTATTGTACCTATTATCCAGATCAAAATCATAGATACAGATGTCAATTATGTTTAATAGAATTATTTCATTTATGTTTAGAGAAACATTATAATCTTGATCATAGAGATTTTATAAAACCAAAAGAAGATATAAATGTACCTAAAAAATTAGAAAAGATTAATCTTAATATTGAGAAGATACTTTTTAAACTAGAAAAATTAGAAGAAAAAGACAAAGATCATGATAGAAAAATACAAAAAATAGAATATAAGATGAAAAAATTAAAATCAAAAATGAAAATATAGGTCGAAAGAAAAATGTTTGGAAGAGAAAATATAGGTCGGAAGAAAAATGTTTGGAAGAGAAAATTTGAAAATCTTTTAGAATGGAATCAAAATTTGAAAAAGAAAAAAGTGCAAAAAGCAAGAAAAATCAATTTCGGAAAAAGATAACACTGAAGAAAGCACAAAGAAGAAAAGATTAGACAAGTTTCCTGAAAAAGAGTCATAGTACGAAAAAAGTGCTAAAAAATATGAATTATTGAGTTCTGAAAAAGAAGAATCAAATTCAAAAAAGAGCACAAAAAAGAAAAAAGTAGTCGAGTCTTGTAGAAAGGAATCAATCTCTGAAAAAGAAAAGTCTAGTTCTGAAGGAGGTACAAAAAAGAGAAAATTAGTTAAAGAGTTAAGATTTAATAAAATTAGTTCGTAAGAAGAAAATACTCAGAGAGTATCAGATACAGAGATAGAAGGAAATACTGATCCAGAAGATATAGAAGAATATAATGAGATAAATAAGATAAACTTTGCACAGACTAAAACTGCATCAACAGATATTTATCCATTTTATCCAACTTCTTTAATCGCAGTTCAAGTTGTATTAATTTTGGAAGATAAATCACATTTTGTAGTTCATGCAATAATAGATAGTGAAAATACAACATCTGTAATAACACAAAACTTATTACCTCATAATTTTAAAAATTATCACTCTACAAATACAACTTCATTCTTAGCAGGAAATCAAACATTAGAATTTAATAAATGTTTAATGAATAGTCAGATCAAATTCTTCCTTAATCATGATACTGTAGATGTATCAGAAAAAAATAGTTTACCAAAATATTAGTGCATGAAGCTAAAAAAAAAAATTTTATTTTAGGTCTTAATTTCATGTTAATCCTAGACGGACAAATAAACATGGCCAAAGATTACTTAACAATTAAAAAAAGAACTTCCATCATAACTACTAATAAACATAATAGTTATGTTCTAAAAAATAAAAAAATAAAAACAAAAAAAGGAAAAATTTACTTTGATTTGAACTCTAATTTTTGAATATTTATAAATAAGATAAAACATTTACTTATCAAATACCTAAATCATTAGAAAAAATATTTCAATTAGTTGAAGAAATCCTAATAATAGGAGAAAATCCTTTAAAACACTGGGAAAAAAATAAAGAGTGAGCCAATACACCAATTATAAACAAAAATTTAGTTATTAGAACAAAAGAACTAGAATATAATCCTTTAGATTAAAAAAAATTTAAATTCAGATAAAAGAATTAAAGGATTTAGGGTTAATTAGAACTTCTAATTCAAAGAAATAGATCGACAGCATTTATGATAAAAAATCATGCAGAAATTTTAAGAGAAAACGCTACAATGGTTATAAATTATAAAAGGTTAAATGATAATATTGAGGATGATGGATACAAAATACCTGATAAAGATATGTTAATAAATTTAATACAAGATAAGAAGTATTTTAAGTTTGATTGTAAATTGGGATTTGCGCAGATTAAATTAGATGAAGAATCTATAAAATACACTGCATTTACAACACCCTTAGAATTTTACGAATAGATAATTATGTCTTTTGAATTAAAAAATGCCTTTAGTATATTTGAAAGAAAGATAGATAATATATTTAAACATTTTGATTATGTACTTGTATATATTGATGATATCTTAGTAACTTCACATGCTCTACAAGAACATTATAAACATGTAGAAGAAGTATTAAAATTATGTATCAAAAATGAAATTGTATTATCTAAAAAGAAAATAGAAATAGCAAAAGAATATATAGAATTCTTAGGATTAGGACAAAAAATAGGAAAAAGAATAATAGAATTACAAAATCATATTTCTAAAAAGATATTAGAATTTCTTGATAAAATAGAAGATACAAAAGAATTACAAACATTTTTAGGACTTTTAAATTATGCTAGACCTTACATAAAAGATTTAGGAAAGACAATTAAATCTTTATATAAAAAGACTTCTTCAACAGAACAAAAATACTTTAATATAGAAGATGTAAAACTTATACAAAAGATAAAAGAACAAGTTAAAGATTTACCAAAATTAAAATAACCCTTAGAATCTGATTATAAAATTTTTGTAGTAGACACATCTGAAAGCGGATGGGGTGCAGAATTTAGAGTAAAATCATATGAAGAAGCATACCAAAATACTGAAAAATTATGTAGATATGCTTCTGGTAGTTTTTAACAATTACCTACAATTATGACTTCTTTAAACTATGAAATATTATGTGTTATTAATACACTTAATACTTTTAGACTATTTTTCAAAAGAAAATTACTATAAGAACAGATTGTGAAGCTATAGTACATTTTTACAAAAAATAAAAATTAAAGAAAAATATATAGTAAAAAATGAATTAATTTTATAACTACTATCGAAGGAAATGGTTATAATGTTAGCTTTGAACATATTAAGGGAAAAAATAATTTTCTTTCAGATTTTCATTCTAGGGAAATTAAAATGTTTAGATTTTAAACCTCTTTAAATTACTATTTAGATAGATATTTTTAATCATATACATAAGAAATTTATTACTAATTATATTTTTTCTTGCAGGAATGGAGCAAAGAATGGTTAAGTTTGGTCATCTAAATTTACCAAGTAGACATGTGACTAATTTACAATTTAGGCATAAAGAACAATTAAGAAAACCTTTAAATCATTTTCAAACTACTATATTAGATAATTTATGGTGTAATATAAGCAATACCTCAGCAATGATCCATACTTTAAATTGTCTAACTATAAATTTTATAGATACCAATGATATGATAGCAAATTTGCAAAAGGAAAAATCACATCCTAAAATGATAGACCAAGAAGATAAAATTCAACAACTAGAAAAACAACTTAGAGAAGAAAAAAAAAAAATCTTTAACGCTTAAAATTTTTAACTTCTATCTATGTATCAGTATTTCCTATATCATGATACAGTATATCTTAACTCTTTAACTTAGATTTCTTATATCTTCTGGAGCAGTATTTCTTTCTATCTTTGTATCTCTCTGGGTATTTTCTTCTTCCGAACTAATTTTATTAAATCTCAACTCTTTAACTAATTTTCTCTTTTTTGTACCTCCTTCAGAACTGGACTTTTCTTTTCAGAGATTGATTCCTTTCTACAGAACTTGACTACCTTTTTCGTTTTCGTGCTTTTTTCTGAAATTGATTCTTCTTTTTCAGAACTTCATTCATATTTCTTAGCACATTTTTCATACTTTAATTCTTTTTCAAGAAACTTGTCTATTTTTTCTTCTTTCTGCTTTCTTCAGAGCTATCTTTTTTAGAAACTGATTTTTCTTGTCTTTTAGCACTTTTTTTCTTTTTTCAGATTTTGATTCCATTCTAGAAGATTTCCTAATTTTCTGTTTCGAACATTTTTCTTCCGACTTATATTTTTTCATTTTTGATTTTAATTTTTTCATCTTATATTCTATTTTTTATACTTTTCTATCATGATCTATGTCTTTTTCTTCTAATTTTTCTACTCTAAAAAGTATCTTCTCAATATTAAGATTAATCTTTTCTAATTCAAATTCTATTTTTTCTAATTTTTTAGGTACATCTATATCTTCTTTTGGTTTTATAAAATCTCTATGATCAATATAATGATGTTTCTTTAAACATAAATGACATAATTCTATTAAACATAATTGACATCTATATCTATGATTTTGATCTGGATAATAGGTACAATAAATACATTCTTTAGTCATACTACCTTTTCCTGATTCAAAAAGATGATTACAAGATTTCTTTGATTCCATTTAAAAATTTAACTAAGTTTTTTTAGAATTTTATAATGTCTTAACCCACCACGCTTTCGCTCATTTAAAATTAATTCTAAATTAAATTTTAAATTAATATTTAAAATTAATTTTAAATGGTTAGGCTTTGATACCAAAAAAAAACTGTATGCGGGTTTCTGTTCTTATCATGAGATGTACCCGTTAAAAGGCTCATTTAATCTTCATCATCTATTCTAAAATTTAATTCTTCTAACCTACTTATGAAATACCTTGTATATTCTCTAATTATTTCTGCATAATCATACTTGTTATCTGTTCTTATTTTTTCGAATTAATTTTAATTTTAAATTAGATTTTAATTTTAAATGGTTAGGCTCTGATACAAAAATCGATCATGCCTTCAACAATCAACACATTGTTAGGTTGGAGTCTTAGGTCAACAAGGAATAATTATTTTTGTTTCCTAATGCAAATTAATGCTTCAATGTGATTCCAAAGAAGACAAAAATCCTCCTTATCAACACCATGAATTTTATGGAAGACGGGTAACGAATCACAAACAAAAGCCACTGTTACCACAAATAGCTATCAATGATAGTACACCTTGTCATGAATAGCAGTCACTATTTTCGCTAGTGACACTAAAAAAATGAGTATATGTCAAGTATTTTTGAGGTTGAGACAATCTCTTCTTTTTAAAAGATCACATGTTGACTCTTTTATCCTTTATGCTTTTCAAGGTGAAACCTTCCAAGTTATTTCTCATATAGCTTTTAGGTGAAACCCTCCAAGTTATTTCTCATATAGCTTTTCAATCTATTCATCTTGGTTGCAAGGGACTTGTTCCAAAGATGCTGAGGATATCAACATGAACTCTCCAAGGACCCAAAATGGAAAGGTGTGTAAGTTAAAATCACACGATTGTATGTATTGAGGGCTTGGGAAACACTCATAGTGTGATTCATTTCATATATCAATCTTTTGGAGTTTTAGGTAAAAAAATATTAAGCATAATGAAGTTTCAAAGGCAAATTAAGATTCTGGAACAAGTCCTTATTGCCAATTCATCCAATGGGTTTGTTGCCAGTTAAACACAATTAAGGATATCATATACACTAATTGGTGGTTGAAAATTAAGTCTAAAATGGGGGAATGAATGGGGATGGATGGTTAATCGCGTCAAGATCATATCATTTTGTCATTTGGGTCAATTTAGTGGATCTAGTCTACTAGCGACCTGAGGATGGGGAAGGCCACATCAACGATAAAGTCCAATTAGTAGTTCATGTGTTGCCTCCTTTCAAGTGTTCATGAGATGCATAATTTCAAATATCCCAAGTACTCTCGAGTTGAGTTGTAGTTATTCCTTCAAAGTAAAGAAAAAGTTTGTCTTGGACAACATGAGCCTAAGAGGACGAATGTGGCTAAATTGTTGTTGAGAGATTCAAGGATATTACCTACAAAAGTATAACATAGTAGGCTTGACGATATTGAAGATAGCTAATAAGCACAATACATAGTTAAATGCAATCAATCATGTCATTATGCCGATATACATATATATATATATATATATATATATATAATAAATCCATGTCTTAAGACTTAATCCTTGAAGGTTCATCCCTTGCTACAAAGGTTAGTATCTACAAAATAGAGAGTCTATTGTCAAATCTATGGGTTATCTTAAACTCTCGAATATGGAGCTAAGAGTTATCTAAGACTGTATAGCTTGAAAGCATTAACTTATGCATAAAGTAAAGTGATGCCCACTTTGTTGAGTATGATTCACCTAAGTGGATGGATCTCATTATTAAGAAGTTCAATGTTTACTTCATATATACTATATAGTGGCCTAAAAGTGAGACTAATTTGGTTATGGCCTATGATGGAAATGCATATAGAACTTATGGCACATCGCAAGAATGTAGTACTCTTGAGATTAAAGCCTGCCTGAGGATATAGATGGAACTGATGGAAAAATGTCCTAGCCTAAGGATGGTGTAGTATATATTCCCTCCAAACGAAAAGCATCTGAGAGGGTATCCAGGTAGATCTCTGAAGGTCCAAATCAACTCTGCTACACAAGTGCAGTTTATAACCTCTCAATTAAAGAAAATTTCAAGGAAGAACCTCACAAACTCACCCAACATAAAAGGTTAAACAAATCAAAATATTCATTGTAAATGGCCTTAAAAGCATTTTGAAAATGTGCATTCAGATATCTTGTGGACGCTCTGTCAATATGTTATGAAGACTGAGACGCGGGGCTTGTTGCTCTGCTATCCAAGAAGTTTAAAGTAGGATATACCATTTTGATATTGGAAGGGAACCATAAGCATGATTTATAACCTCAACATTATAAAAAAGTCTCATGATAGTTCTAAAATTCTTGCCTATAGACAAAGCCACCAGGATCGCCTGTACTAATTGAGCTCAAATTTATTACTATGTTAATGTCGATTAAGGTTCAAAAATTATACTTGTTGATAGCAGAGAGTCTCAACAAGATTTACCGCCCTAACTATAAGGTAGCACTAGGTGTAGGACTTATCACCTAAGCTTTAGAGGGGCTAGTAAGGAGGACTCGTAATGTCAAATCAAGAAAAACCTAATAGAAGGTCTTAGAATCTTATCTTATAGACAACGCTGAGTCTATTCAAGTTAGATTATCTGAAGTGAATTTGATAGGAGGCTAGAACTTACAATATTACAAGTGGAAATTCCTAGAAGTGGAACTTAACCACTTTATTAGAAGGCAACCCAATGGTGAGTCTTCGATCTTCAACTTGTAAACAATGCATACATAACCCAAATATTCAATGTAAATGAGCACACAAGCGTCATACGCAAATATGTAGCCAATTACCTCTGTGAATCCCATGTCATCAGATCCTAAAGCACGCTATAGAGGTGCTGCACATTCATTATTGTAGGTTTTGGTAGCTCCCCTAAGGATTGAGGTTAGGTGTCCTTTTACTACTTAATGGGACATGGGATGAGTGATTTGATTGTATATATGCATGGGTTAGAAAATTGGTTGAGCAGCCAACATTGTTTTGATCGTGCTTTGACATTGATATGCACCCAAAGAATCAAAGGGGACACATCATGGTGAGTTCACATTCATAATTTGTAAATATATTTGAAATTTAATGGGCACGAGATGACTCGAGGCAAAGAAGGGGTTTCATAAACTTCATAGACACGCAAAAGCGCCACTCTAATATAGTGATACAATTAAATTTGTTAAATATTGAGTGAATCCTAGATGTATTTTAATTTTGAAGCGTAGGGAGCTTTATTCAACCTCATATGCATCTCATCCCAGATCTAAATCTTATTCCCTGAGAAGTGTTTATTAAAGTTCACATAGTGAACCTTTAGATAACTTTATCCATTGTATTTATATCATCAAGTGTTCTTGACATATTTTTTACATTCATTTTATACTCTTTTTATGATTGTGCTTCTTAAGCACGTTTATATGCATTGGTTTATATTATCATCCATCATGAACTTAACATAAATTATTTGCTAGAAATTTCAACAGCAATTTCATGCCACACCCACAAAGCGGTGACAAAAATAATTTATCTTGCAACATCAATAAAGAAACTTAGAATTGGGTTTACATGACACTGTGACATGAAATTCATCCCACACACCAATAAAGAAGTTTATGAACATTCAAGTACACCTATAGAACATTCCAACACACTAATAAAGGTTCTTACAAGCATCCTACCACGCCCATAAATGTGCTTTGAGGCATTGGGGTGTTTATAAGTTCAAATACAATTGATATAAGTATAGTGCACTAATACATGTGTGTGCTCTCTGCATTGCATTGATAGTTCAATTCATAAAGGCATGATGAGTTGTTGGGTGTTTACTAGCACATACACCCACACTTTATGTAAAATATTAAGTGAGTTGGGGTGTGTCGGTATGCATGTGCACAGGGGTTGCAAAAACACACTAGTATGGGAAGCATATAAGTAATTGTGCAGAAAGCAAGCATAAGGATGTAAATAGGCGCGCAGGCACATGATTGATGATAGTTTTGCGGTGTGCGGGGATTACATGGTGTGTGGGTGACTGAGCTACATGCACGAGGTATGCACATTAGTAGATTATGTACGGGGATGTGCTATTGAGATGTATTGATAGGCTAGGCACATTCAAGTGATGCTCCTAGAGCAAGCAACAATTGACTAGCCATTTGCAACAAGCACTAGTGAAGTAGGTAAGAGGTGGCTTGATGCGGGTGAAGCCAAAAGGCAAGGTGTATGTAGAGAGGTGGCATAAAGCACAGGGCCTCGGTGTTAAGGGTTGTGAGTGCAAGGTAAGTTATAAAAATACATTCTAAAACACCCAAATAAAATGTGTTATCCTCTATCAAAGAATGTGTACATGAGAGAAGAAGTTTGTTGTCAATGGGGTTAGTTGTCAATAGCCTCTTAGCAAAGAAGGAGAGCAGTTAGGTCAAACACCTGGGAGGATTTAGAACCACTTTTGAAGAGGACGCCATGAGAGAAGCTCAGGAGAGCATTGCCACAAGAAACCTTAAGGAAATCCCTAAGTTTTGACCACGTCTACCTTTATCCTATATTTCAACATCTCTCTATTCAAGGAAGAGATGAACAAGATGTAAAGAAGGATGATAGGAGTTATTGGATGTCGAAAAGGACAACAAGGTGGTCTTTCATTGTAAGTAGTCCTTTGCCTTTGTCGAGGACATTGGTTGGCATGTCAGCCTATAAAGTGAAGGACATGGCATTACAAATTGGGCCACAATTTAAGGGCATATCTAAGCATAACAAGTAAGATTGGCCAAACGAAACAAGGCACATTTGTGAGGGGGACAATATTGTGAATAGCTATTTCATGGTGCTGACTTTATTGGCTCTAACAGAACCCACTTTAACACTCCATTAAATGCTTAAAATCATAGAAAAAAAAGAATGTAATCTTTCTGTTAAGGCCCACGGGCCAGCCCGACCCCGACCTATAAAGTGGGTGGGCTTGGCTATGACTTTTCAAATAGAAACAGGGTTGCGGCCCGCCTGAGCCTGCTTTGACTAGTCAAAGCCCGAAAAACCCGGCCCATGCCAAGCCCAGGTATAATTATGGGAGGAAAACCTCGTTCCTCCTCTGTCAGGAAATTTTATGTTGTGCTCCTTTATTCAAGAGATATAAGGGACCACACCCTTCATTGCATGTGCGTTCAAGGCACTAAAGGTAGGTGGTTACGGTAGGCTTAAGTTAACGATAGGATTGCAAGATCAGGCCATCGCATGGATGAGTTCATTTCACTAGCACAATTTTTTTTGTCATGTAAAAGAAATTAGGCTAGAAGTAGATTAGAAGTTGTAAGTAATAAATGAAAACGATAGCAATGGTAACTCGCATGTAAGTTTGAACCCCCAATAGTCAGAAAGGCACAAACTCGTACTTGCTCTACTTAATTGATATAGCAAAATCTATTATGTTGTACAAACTACTTGCTTCAAGTTTGGGTAAATTATTTCAACTCCAGTGGAAGCGATATTTAGAAGACAAAATTGAACTAGTTAAGATTGAGTTTAGATTTATTGAACTAAATTCAAGCAATTTACTTTAGCTAACGATGTCATTATATAATTAATTAAACTCAAAAATAACTTGATTTGACTAATAGCTTGAGCCAATTATTTCGATGGTTCGGGTTTAAATTTTTGTAAATTTCTTATGATCAAGTGGCATACAGATAAATTAAACAAAGTAGCTCTACATTGTACACTAGACTTGAGTGAAGTGTGGATTGGACCTCAAGCTCGAGCGTGTATCGAGTTAGACTATTGTATCAATCTCAAGTTTGATTAAGCTATAGTTGAGCAAATGAGTTGTAAACAAGATTCAAGGCTAACAAAAAATTAAGCATTAATTGATTATCAATCTGCCACTGTTGTTCAAAGATCAGGTTGGATTGAGATTTATTGCATATATACCTAAGCCATCATGGCCAATGGAACTTTGATTAGAACTAAAGCAGGTCAAACGAGACTGATAGAACTAATCGAGCCAATTTAATTCATATTGATTCAATCAAAACTACCTGCAATGAAAGGAGTATATCCATCAATTTGTGACCACATTAAGCCACACACAATAACATTTGTTCAACTAAGGGCTGGTAATAAGCTTTTTAGGATATATCACAAACCAACTAAGATTACAACAACAACAACAACAACAAAGCCTTAATCCCACTAGGTGGGGTCGGCTACATGAATCCTTTTTCTCCATTGCGTCCTATTTAGTGTCATATTTTCATTTAGATCTAGTAAATTAAGATCATTTTTAATACAATAAGCCCAAGTCTTTCTACGTTTACCTCTGCCTTTCTTAACACAAGTCGAATATAAAACATCTACTCTCCGAATCGGATCATCAGATGGTCGACGTTTAATGTGACCAAACCATCTAAGACGACTTT
>NW_018252757.1:130031-133146 GCF_001263595.1 Phalaenopsis equestris
GTCTCACCACCATCTTATAAAATTTTCCTTCGGTCTAATCGATATTTTTCTATCACACAATAGGCCCAAAGCATTCCTACACTTCAACCAACCAACTTGAATTCTACTATTAACATCCCCATCTATATCACCATCGCTTTGGACAACGGACTCAAGATATTTAAATCGTTCACACCTTTTAATAATTTTATCACCCAAAGTCACACTTCTGTCACTAGAGTTATTACTACTAAAATTACATTCCATGTATTCAGTTTTAGTTCTACTTATGTAGACCTCCATAATTCAAGTTTTTCCGCAGCTTTTTCTCTCGTTTTATCCACGAGAAAAATATCATCAGCAAAAAGCATACACCAAGGTACATCCTCTTGTAGATGTCCAGTAAGACAATCCATAACTAAAGCAAAAAGATATCGGCTTAAAGCCGATCCCTGATGTAATCCAACTGAAATAGGAAAATCCTCCTTTTGTTCGAACATAATTAACAATTCTAGTATTAATATCCTTACTGACTTGAATATAAGTCATATCAACACCTTTCTTTTCTAGAACTCTCCAAAGGACTTCTCTTAGAACCTTATCATAAACTTTTTTTCTAAATCAGTAAAAATCATATGTAGATTCTCCTTATTTTCTCTCCACTAATCCATCAAATCTTTCAATAGATGTATAGCTTCCATAGTAGACCTGTTTGGTATAAATTCAAACTGATTATGAGAAATTTTTGTATCATGTCTTTACTTATGTTCAGTTACTCTCTCCCATTATTTTTAAAGTATGACACATCAACTTAATTCCTCTATAATTTGCACACTTTTGTGCATCCCCTTTATTCTTAAAAATGGGGATAAAAAACTAGTCCTCTACCCCTCAAATATCTTCTTAGTTTTTAAAATAATATTAATGAGTTTAGTAAGCCAAGAGACTCCTAAACATTTTCACACTTCAATTGAGATATCATCAGGACCTACTGATTTTCCATACTTAGTTTTCTTTAAAGCCTCAACTTTTTCTTAACTAATGTGACGGTAAAAATAAAACATATTATTATTATTTTTAGATTTGGAAAGGTGTTAGTTGAGATGGGGAGATGATAACTTTACAAGATCAATGCTTCAAAAGAAATTAAAAAAAAAAATTATAATCCCCTAATATTTTCACAACTGATGGCTATGTAGTCATCACACTTGTATGAAAACCAACTAAGATTCCTCTAAAAAATTTTGGAGATCAAGACATCCTTGTGTTCATGTGAGTATTAGCCCACTAAAATAACTCGCCCAATATATTTGGCTATTGCAAGTTGAGAACATCATAAAAAAAACATTCATGAAGGCCCTAAGAGAGAGATTCATAGGTGACAACGCGCCCCAAGTCTTGTGCATTCAGTCTCTTTCTAAAATTAAATTACAAAACACTAGAGTGGCTCAATCGACTATTATCTCACAATCAACAAAGCTTGAATGTTCTTCGACAATTTTTTATCACTGGCAAACTGAATGATAACTTGTTGCTTTATGTTAGTCCTTGAAGATTGTAATGAATTGGTGACATTTCACCACATTACTATAGTGACAAAAGAAATCGTCCACTCAGAAAGAGTAACTGTTGACCTCATTTTTTGTGAGGTCTAATCTTCCTCTTAGGGTTTAGGATCTAGTCTTAGGGATCTCCTTTCGACTATCTTAGAACCTTAGAAATGGGACCCGCCTCGTTCTAGAAATTAAACCTACTCCTATACCATTTTGGAGTTTCGCGTGTGTGGTATCGACTTCTAGCACTTAGAAGGGTGAAACCAACATGAGGAAACCCAAAAGAATTCTTATAGGACATTTTGAGCCTTAGGGTGGCCTTCTGCACAATTCGCACTCCCGCACGCACAAACTTCGCAATTCGGAGAATCGACCCGTCCGATCACCACGATTCGCATCACTTGCACCGTTACCTGTCGAAGGCTTGAATAAACTTTTAAGGCGATCGATCGCGGGTCAAAATTTTGTGAAATTTGAATTTTGACGTCTTTTTTACCCTATTGTCGACGACGTCGTCCGAGCGACCCCGGATGACAAAATGGACTGCGTCGGGGGGGCCGGCATGTGGTGTGTCCGGAATGTCGAAATTACCTAGGGGGGACACCCATTTTACTTGGGCACCGCGCATGAATAAAATTGCACAAAAATTGAAACTTTGATTAAATGTTATTTAATGCGGGCTGAAATTTTGAGAGAAGAAAGAACATAAATGCGATTTCTTTATTTTTCTCCCCTGAAGTTCGTATATGATGAATTCTGGGTTTTAAGTTGTTGGGTGGCCACGCAGCGAGAAAAGAGGAGTTTGGAATATGGGAAAAGCTATGTGAGCAAAGTTTTATTTAGACTTTTCTAAATCTCATACAGAAGTTGTATAACAATTTGTTTCAAAGAAATTCACATACATACCACCCTAATTCCTGCATATTTACATATCTAACACCCAAATTTCAATTCTCACATATGTGATATCTTGTTTATGCGTGCAATTGTGTTATTTCTTTTGGACTATCAAAAATTTGGGTGGTATATATGTAAGTGCTACATATGTAAATACTTAATAATTGCATGGTCTGTGTGTAAATTTTACTTAGTTTTCTTTCACTGGAGTTTGAATGCTAGTTTTTTTAAAATATGTGGGAATGGATGGTTACACATGCAAACCCTCTTTTGATCCTTCTTGGTCAGTTGCTGGATGTTATTGCTGTTTTGGAACATGAAGGACTTTGTATAGAGGGGGAGTTGATTCTCTCTTCAATGTTTTGTTTATATATCATGTCATTCACCTGTATTTATATATGTATCACTTGGGCTAGCAGGTATGTGTGTAGAGTTTAGTTTGTATGTGTGCAGACTTTGTCCCTTTATCCCTAAAACAACTCTTTACTTCACCATTGATTTGCTAGAAGATAGTTCTGTGAACTTCCAAACACTCGTGGTCTTTTTTTTTTTTTTTGGGATTTTCCCTTACTTTCTACGATTTTTCACTGATTCGTCGATTTCCTCACACTTTTTTTGTCTCGAGTCTTTTGACGATTTTTCTCGAGTTTTCCGGGTGACGTTTCTTTGCTTTCGTTTATATAAAG
>NW_018252757.1:133308-133753 GCF_001263595.1 Phalaenopsis equestris
TTGAATGTTATTGATGAATCAAGTTTGTCATCCCAAAAATTATAATCACTTTAGTTATTCTCTTATGTTTGTCAGGGAAGCATAGTAGCCACTGGTGGTTCTTTTGGGTTTGCCTTAGTCGTGAGCCTCACTTGTTGTTTCTTGGGTTTGCCTTAGCCGTGAGCTTCTTTCGGTTTTGGGTTTGCCTTAGCCGTGAGCCTCACTTGTTGTTCCTTGGGTTGCCTTTGCCATGGGCCTTAGCAGCTGTCCCTTGTTACCTTGGGCCGTGAGCCTTAGTGATTACCTCCCTTGTGGGTTGCTTTGACCGAGAGCCCTAGCTGTTGTTTCCTCTATTCTATTGACCCCGGCCGTGAGCAGTTATTTGGTTCTGTGGGAAGATTTCATGCTTATTCGACGTATAAGACTATCTATTAATTTGAAAGTGGGAGAATTTTGATTTCGGCAT
>NW_018252757.1:133990-134501 GCF_001263595.1 Phalaenopsis equestris
TTCGGTGTTTTAGATGGATCAGTGTCTCCTCTCTCTCACCCCATTTTTGTTCTTTTCTTTCCTTGCTTCTTGGTTCGTTTCTTTTTGACACTTATGTCCGATGCATAAATGTTTACGTATAACCTTTTGCTATGCTATACGTGAAACCATCAAGCAAGGTCGCAAGCAAACACTCGTGGTCTTTTTTTTTTTTTTTGGGATTTTCCCTTACTTTCTACGATTTTTCACTGATTCGTCGATTTCCTCACACTTTTTTTGTCTCGAGTCTTTTGACGATTTTTCTCGAGTTTTCCGGGTGACGTTTCTTTGCTTTCGTTTATATAAAGCATTTCGGCCTCCCCTTTTGGTCCTTACCCGTGAGGCCTATTGGAGGTCGTTTGGTGTGATTTGGTCCTTCTTGCTAGGCTTGATTGGTTTGAATGTTATTGATGAATCAAGTTTGTCATCTCAAAAATTATAATCACTTTAGTTATTCTCTTATGTTTGTCAGGGAAGCATAGTAGCCACTGGG
>NW_018252757.1:135333-136703 GCF_001263595.1 Phalaenopsis equestris
AAAATTGATAACTCTTCTTTGCATGTTTAAAATGTGTATGCATGTTAAAAAACATAAAACATACTTTAAATCTGGTTGTCCACCTGACGAATACCTGTTTAGGCTGGGAAATAGCCCTCTAAGTGACGTTCAAGACGCCCTTATAGACGAGTGACGGGTTCTATACATTCGGGTGACCGAGTAGCCTTCGTGGACCCTCGAGAATAAATATACAGCTGAGTCTAGTCCCATACGAGCGCCTGTGGTCCCCCTCATCTGAATCTTTTTTTTTTTATCGAAGTTTTGGGACAGGGCACGGACACTCGTGTTACTTTTCCTTTCTTTCGGGATTTACCCAGAAGTTTTGAGGATTTTCTTTTACTTGAGCCTTTTTCGTTGATTTTTCTTGAGTTTTCTGCTTTTTCTCGGATTTTCTGGATGACATTTTCATCCGGACTTTGCTTTTTGAGATGCATTTAGGCTTGCTATACTTAAGGAACATCGGATCTCACGGGTGTACAGGTTTGCTTTACATTTTACAGCACTTAATTTTCCTATTTCTACCTGCTACCGTATTGTACAGCACTTAATTGTCCTGTTTCTACCTGCTACCGTACTCTACAGCATGTTATACTTGTCTTGTTTCTACCCGCTACCATACTGTACAACATGTTACACTTGTCATGTTTCTACCTGCTACCGTACTCTATAACATGTTATAATTTTCCCATAGCATGTTATACTGCTCTTGTTTCTACATGATATTGTTCCACATGCATCCTGCTGTTTGTCATGTATTGCACATTTTATATTATATAGCTTTAAGCAAGCCTTCTTTTATATAGGATGGTTTAGAGGACAATAACCATATGACCGTTTGATTTAACATCGTAACTGGATACCCTAGAAAACTTAAATTCGTCACGTCGAGGAGCTTGGAGCTAGCGCGGTGGGCAGCACGACCATCTTCAACAGCAGAACATGTCTTCCTCAGCTAAATCATTCATTTCCTAGAAATTATAAGCCATAGGATTTCGAGGTTGTTTTCCTAGCGCAACATAAATCCTCCACCTTTTCTTTAGTCATTCGTTTAGCTCTACTGTACGATTTAAGCTCTAACTCGTTCTAGGTTCTGAGGTTGTCGTCGATACGACGTAAACCCTCATATCTTCTAGGCAATTTGTGTGGCCCTGTCACGCAAATATAAGCTCTAATTAAATAAAATTGGCAGGATGAAACACTTTAATAATGTCTTCTTAAGGCTGAAGCCAAACCATAGGATAGACTGGGAACCTACTGAGATTCGTCTCCGGATCCATGACCTCCCCTAGTTTCTCTCCATTTGGATTCCTCAACATTGTTCCAGATTCGAGCATTTCCCCCTTCATACC
>NW_018252757.1:137078-155611 GCF_001263595.1 Phalaenopsis equestris
TTGAGGTACAGTGCTCTTTTATTTAAACTATGAAAAATATGGGGTCAGTTTGATTTCATATTTTTCTAAAAGTATATATATATATATATATGTGTAAATTAAAACGTCATTCTGAAGCGGGCGACGGAACTTCACTTCCAGCGACCAACAGCTTCTTACGGACAACTTTTGAACAAACCACCTACAAACTTTTTAACTTTACCCCCTTTTAGCGCTGACAGTAACATGAAGAGATCTAAATTCCCTTTGTAAAAATCCAGCAACAACATCTTTAAATTCAATGATGGATGAGCCCTATCATCAAAATAGAGAAAATATTTGTCCACTAAGCCTCATGCTTGACTACCTGGCATGGAAGAAAATTTTTGGCAATACTTTCTTTAAGGAGATAAGGTTCATCGTCCTAAAATGGAATCATAGCAAAGATCATTAAATTCAACTCTATTTAGCATCAGATAAACACGACTAATTCTCATCCATAAGGTGAACAATGAGTGAGTTGCAAAAGAGCTTGAAGATATTCGAGAGGTTCTTCATTAGAAGACGCTCCATGTTCTATAATTATTTATAAATAGCATAGTCATTAGGTCGCTCCTAATGCAAAGACCTCTCCAAATCTTAAGAATGATTCATAATCAAGTTCCTAATCTTCAAAATTTCCACATCCATCACACCAAAGAGAATTTTAGATCCAAAATTGTATATAAATGATCACCAAGACCTTACCAAAAAAAAAGAACTAGGCAAAACATGCTAGAAGAAGGGAGAGATTGGCTGTCAAAAAATCTCTTAGTGTAGAAAGAATTGAACGAACCTCTATAAACAACGAAGAGCGAGTTGAACCCAAGTTAAGGCACATAATTTAGAGGAACTAAAAGATTTCATAAGGGAATTGCACCTTAGATCATATGATTTTGCTAGTCCACGCCCAATATTTGAAATCATATTTACAAGTAGAGACCAAATTTGATACTACAAAGTTGGCAATTTAGTACAATTACATACAAAAATTTGAATTGAGCACATTATAGCTGCCTGTGCAGTAGATTAGTTTTCTTAAAAGTTAGATCCAAGCATAGGAACTCCATGTGAGTTCTACATTGCAGACGAGTACTTCTTGCAAGTACCCTAAATAAATACTCGAGGTGAGTTTCTAAAGTAAGAGACTGTATATAATAACCTAGTAACCTTCGACAGTGTGCAACTTCAGAAGTATTTTAGTCTAGTTCAACAGCTTGGCGCTGAGGGTCAAGTTAAGGCTAGCTCTTTAGTCAGCATGTTGGCAGTTGGGAGACCAACCAATTTCAATTCCTTTGGCAAGTCCAAACTGGGTGAGCTCCAAGTTGTGAGGACATTTAAGTTGGTTCGCAATAAGAAGCTTCTTGGACTCAGATTCAGATATGAGTAATGATTTGATTAATCTAACCCATAAATTTATGAATGTACAATTTCAATAAGATATGCATCACCACATTCATAGTTTCTTCATCCCCTTCTAGTAGTTTTTCATTCTAACATCAAACTTTCCTGCTGCTTTTTACTTGGCCATAGCCAACACTTGCACAGTTAATTTTGTAATCAAATAAGATTTAGCATGAAAAATTTACCCACAAAAATAATTCAGTCCAGAATCACAATGCCAGCAGATGCTAGTCTACGTTCATTCTCCACAATGATCAGTTCAACAAAAATGAGCTTAAGTGTTTTTTTTTTTTCTTTTTTAATTTGCATGGCATGTCGACATGATGAACAAACATTAAGATTGGCAATTCCATGATTACTACTTACCTTCAGAAACATGAAGTTCTGCCCCATATATCATATGAGAGTTTGGCAAAAATAAATTCATTCAGAATCCTTAATAATACTATAAAAACTACAACTCTTTTCCTGAATCGAACTAGAAGGAAAAAAGAATGTTCAAATAGATTGGCAATTCCATGATTACTACTTACCTTCAGAAACATGAAGTTCTGCCCCAAATATAACACGTCCATAAATCTCAATCTCTGTCACCTAACAAATACCAAAACAATAAAGCATATTTCAGAAACAGTAATTCTGGACAAAGAATCAAAACTATCATAATGATACCATGATATGAGAACCTACCAGACCCAAACAGAATTTGCCAACTAAATTAGGAAATATGTAGAAAACGAACCTACCTCAGCTTCAGGAGACATGGCAATTTCATCTTGAGCGTAGTCGACTATAGCCAGCGCACTTCTTCTGGTAGAATATTCTTGCATAGGAGGAGGCACTAGAGGATGGGGAGAAGAAGGAGAGGTCAAGTTTAATGGCGAAGAAAGCTGCGACCGAGACGCTGGCGGCTGCAGCGTGGGAGTCTGATGTAGAAATGGGCTCCTTAGGGCTTTCATTTCGGTGCCATCGAGAGGGTGAAGCGGAGAAGGAGAAAAGAAGGGTTGAGGAGATTGTTCGGTGATGGGCTGCGGTACGTTGTTGCTTTTGTTGAGGTTGTCCTTCAAGATACCGTCGTTGTCTTCGCCGTCGCCGTATTCCGCCGAAGCAGTGGCTGCAATTTCTTCCTCACCCGCAGTGACGGCGGCTTCTTCCTCTTCCTCGTCGTCTCCGTACATGGATAGGAGGGCTATGCCTTCATTTTCCGCTGCCATAGCCGCCGCTCGCAGGAGAACCGAAAGTTTGATCCGAACTTCCCCTTCGATGTTGCGTGTCCTTGTAGCTGGATTTGAGCAGGAATTAACCTAAGTCCTCCCAAACAGCAAAAAAGACCAATTTAAATCCTACAGCATTTAAAATCATGTATCTCCTTTGTTTTACCTTAAATCCCTGAATCAGCAAATCCCGTTGGAAGGTAGATTTACGGGAGTTTCACGGAAGTGAAGTACGCGAAGGAGGTTGGGTGGAAGAAAGAGAAAGACGCGGGTTATTCGGGTAGGAGCGGAGTGGAAATGGGAGTTTTACGGGAGTTTCAGAGATCTATGCACGCCGCGATCCGGTCGTTGCCTTCCCAGCTAGCTAGCTCCAGTCGCGACTGTACCGCGAGGGTTTTGGAAGCGAGCGGAGGATGAGGTCGAAGGTAGGCAATGGATTCGGCCAAGGCGAGGTTTGCGAGAAAGAGACGAGCAAGAGAAATAGGATTCGGGATTCAATATAATTTCATTTCAGTTATGTTTAATTAATTATTACAAGAGAAATAGGATTCGGGATTCAGTATAATTTCATTTCAGTTATGTTTAATTAATTATTAATTATTAATTATTAATCATTAATTGTATTATCAAATTAATTACTATAGTATCTTTTAATTAATTCAATGTAAAGTTAATTATAGTTAAAAAATATTTATGTGTGATTATTTTATAATTAATTAAATTAAATTACATATAGTCGAAGAAATAGATCATCAATAATTAATTAATTAATAAGATTATTTCTTAATTAATATTTTTTTATTAATAATTAATCAATTCAGTAAATATTTAATTTTTTATTAGCAATACAATTTTAAAGCAATTTTAATTGGATTCAATAATTACGTCATTAATATATATATATATATATATATATAATAATCTTGCTTAAATCATGATTAAGTTGCCAACGAGATTTAACTATATTTAAAATTTATCATGCTAAACAATTTTCAAATTTTATTACTCTATCCTGCTAAAATTAAATCATACTTGCAACCAAATAACCTCTAATATGAATGTTTATCTCATAGTAAAAAAAAGTTTAGGCAAAACAAATATATGTGGGATCTTTATTCATTGTATAAATAGTACATTAAATATATGTATTTGCTTATCTCACGTCTATTTTTTTCTTTAGTTTATCACCTAAATCTCTTTTAATACATCAATTATAGCACTCTAATTATTCCTCTCTTCCGCCTTGAGAAATATATTCCTTCACTAAAGCTGCAACACTCTTATTCATCTTCTCTCTTCCACCTAAATGTAAATATCATCCTTATTCCTCTCAAATTTATAGCATTGTTTTGTCACTCTACTCTGCACAAAGTGACTGTGACATTACCTAATGTACTATGCTAATACCCTTTCCTTCCCCTTCCAAATCCAAAAAGCTTTACTTTATCATATTCATCTCAGTATGTATGTTTTGTCAATTTCATTCAACTATTTTATTGTACTCTAATAATGGTTGTGATTAGTGCTTCTTATATCATCTTTAAGTTTAATCTTTTAGCTTTTTGTTCAACTCAAATAATAGGGGCACGTGAATTTTCCCTCAATCTACCTTTATGCTTTAAACCTCAATGTAATCAAGAAAATGTCATACTTTATTGCATTAGTTATTCATTTATTTGCATTTTTTTTATTATGTAATGTTAGAATGAGGGTATAAAAAACTAATTGTAGGTGCTTGAATTATGCTTCATCACTTTTATGTTGTTTTTTTGTTTCAACTTTTTTTATTTCAAAGCAGAGCCAACTAATATTAATTATTATTTTTAGGCTTAAGAAGTTTAATAATTTTCTAGAAAGCCTATATTTAATTGAACTTCATTAATTTACATTACATACATTTTTATAAATGAATTATATTTATGATAATTCACATGTAATAAATGTGAACTATAAGATTGTGAAAATAAACCAAATAGAGATGAACAAAAAAAATGTTAATTTGAAAGGAATTGAAATTTTAATATTCACATTTGAGGATGTCTATAAAAAAAATTTGAAAGATTACAAGAAAATCATGGCTGATAAATGAAAATAGTGTCAATAGTCCTAAACAGATTAAGCTTTTAAAGATATGCAAGATGTTTAATATTATATACATTGCATGCGTTAATAGCAAAGTTGATAAATTAGTTTATTCAAGTTCTTATGTGGACCATAAAAATATCTACATATGAGAAATAATCACTAAAAATACAACTATACATTCTACTTTGTTATGATTCTCATTTTAGCCTAGTTTATGTTCACTTTGGTTTCAATTAAGTTCATGTATTCACTTTCACTTATATTTTCTTAAGTAGATGGTGAGGGTCATGTCCAACATAACATTGAAATGAAAACATAATGTAAATACAAAGAGAGAAACATATCAAAAGCTAAAAATATGAAATTATTCAATTGAATTCAATAAAAAAACAAATTAAAAAAATAAGTATGATAATAACATGTAGAATAAGACAATGTTGAGTCTTCAAGTTGAAACTGGCAACCAAATAAATCTATCAAAACAATCAAAAATCAGAAAAATAAAATAAAATGAAATTAAACCAAAGAGGGTAAGTAATTATAAGAAAATAAAATTAGATCAAAATAAATTGTAAATAAAGAGTATTTAAGAAACGTCATCCAAAGTACCATACGACAAAATTAAAAATCCTCTAAAATTTTTAAAAAAAGGAGAAACTATCAAACAATATTCATAAAATAAGATGAATTGAAGCAATTTGCAAAATGAACAAGTTAAAGGCCAAAAAAGCATCTCAAAAGCTAACAAATTGAATAACATAATAAATAAATTCATGCTATGAAACTAGAAAAAAATAAGATCCTAAGTAGATTTCAAAAAAAAAATTCTAATCCAAACTAACAAAAAAATATCTCGCAAATCCATCATACAAATAAATAAATAGTCTATCATAACATATGGATGAGAAAACTAAATGAAAATATTAAATCAATCATTGCATAAAAAGAAAAAAAAATAATATATAAAACTAACATGTAAAAGTAAACACATTTCCACCCAAATGAGAAGCTAAACAATGATGATAGTAATGGGTGGTTGTGGAAGATAAACCTTTGACATGGTCAAAATAGATTTAAGAAATAACACATTCATCATAGGTAGAAATTCAAAAACAAATGAATATGCACCCAATTTCAAGGCATATTAGAAGCACTCCAATATTTCAAGTTATCTTAATCAATTTTTTTGGTTGTTAATACAACCATTATGAAAGTTATTGAGATAGGCTTAATTTTTAAAAGAAGTAGCTAAACGTAATGTTTGGGCAAAAGAAACTAGGTTTAGGAACATTTTTAAGGGACAAAAATTCAAAAAAGAAAGTGTTTTTAAGAACACAATTTTTTTTTGCATATAACTTAAAAATAATTAATTAATATTCATTTTTTAAATTGTAAACTAATAAATAATATTATTTTTTCATTTCACTGTTATATAAAAAGAATAATTAATTAATATTAATTTTTTACATAAAAATTTTAATGTATTTAATTAATAATTTTAGTTATTATAATAAATTTTAAAATTAAAATATTTTAATATGAAATTTATACTATTAAGTTATTTAAGTTTTATATTATTTGTTTAGTTTAAAAAATAACAAAATTGTGCAAATTAAAAGAAAAGTAATACTGAGTTATTTAAATGTTATAAAAATTAAAATAATTGAAAAAAGAATTAAATAATTTACTAAAGTTGAACATTCAAAATAACAAAATTAGAATAATATATTCAACGAAATAATTTCAGGTTTTATTAAAATAATAATTATCAGTACAATAAGTCAAAAAACATAGATAAAATATATCTGCTACAATGTGGTTAATATGTGTATGATCCTAGAATATATTTTGATGGCGCTCGGAGCGGTCGCTCTCGTAGTTGACGTTCCTTTTCATCCTCATATTCCGCCTCTTCAACAGTTGACGAAAATTTTGGAGTATCTTCTTGCATGTGAAGTGGTGGTTTGTTGTAATTTTGTCTCAAATAAAATTGCATATCAAAGTGTCGACTCTCATTCGTAGTCCAATGCAAGTCGAAACCTCATGTGATGTTGAAGGTCCTGAATATGTTGAGGCTCTTGCATATGTTGACGGACATGCATATGTAAAGAATCCAGAATATGCTGAGGGACCAATACAAGCAAAGGATCATCTTGGAGCATCTGCAGTCGAACCTCTTAAAAAGTTTGCTGGTGAGTGTAGTGGAATATTTGAAGTTAATCTTTGAGAGGTGTGTTCTGTTGGTTGGTTGAATCTGCTATAATCAATATAGAGTGACTGCTCCACCTTGTTGGAAAGCTTTGCAAGTTCATCATAATTTTCTTGTATTGTCATAGTATCTTCACCATGGCCACCAGGGAATCTCCCAGCAAGGCCCCTTGATCGTATGTAACAGTCCACCGATATAAGATCATAATTAATTAAATTAAGAAAAAGGATAAGAAAAGCAAATAAAAAATCAATATAAATTATATACACACCATTAACCTCTAGACAGGTGATCTAGGGTGGTAGATATCTGGTGCTTCAGCAGACGACTGAACTAGTTTGATCGACGCCCATGATCTATAACACTGTAAGTAATGTGTCTTTTTGCACTTTCATCTCCTGAAGTTGGGTTTAATAGTATTATGAAGGCTTGGTGATTATTTCATAGAATGCTTATTTTTTTAACATTTTTATATCATTCATGTGCTCATTGAATGTACGTTCCTCATCGATGTTCCTGCCCATTACATTTTATCACAACTATTTCGACATCAAATATTGCAAGGGGATGTAATGCTTTCTTGAAATTCTCTTGTAAATGTCACAAACAATGCCTATGAGTGTCCCAGGAAAATATCCCTCTACATCCTCTAATTATACTTGAATGTTTATCTGATATTATGCACAGGTCAACACGAGATCATACTGGCTCCACCAAATCATTTAATTGTTGTAGAAACCATAACCAAGACTCATTATTTAGACTCAACCATTGGAAACGTAAGAGGAAATAGACCACCATTACCATCAATGTCCATGGTAGCTAGTCAAGTTCCTCTATATTTTCCTAAAAGAAAAGTTCCATCGACATTAATTATTGGTCGACAAATTCTCCATCCGTTTAAGCTTGGCACGATTGCCTAAAAAATTTCATTAAAGCATGTATAATTGCTTACTTGTATCATGTTGACATATCCAAGTATAGTCATACACATAGCTTTCATCATAACAAATAAAGAACAGTAAGACTCCTTGTAACTCCCAAAGATTAACTTTTTCTTTTATTCATGCATCCCAAGCTTTAATTTAAGTAATTCGGAGATTAGATTTTGGTTTCATGCATGCATGTTGACCTCACTTTTGGGTGAGGGTTTTAGGTCTTTTCTTTAGTGATTAGGATCTAGCTTTAGGACTTTCCTAATGACTATCTTAGCATCTTAGAAATGGTATCCACCTTCTCCTCAGACATTTCAACCAAATCTTTGTTCTCTATGTTGGTTTTATATGTGATCAATAATCTTTAATACAAAGATTAGAGATTACATAAGGGAACCCTGGTGAGAACTCCTATAGAACCTTTGGACCATAAGAAAGTCTTGCAGTGAGAACTCCTATAGGACCTTTGGACCATAAGAAAGTCTTGTAGTGCTCTACACCTTTTTTAGACTTAAATACATTGCATGATCATTCATAATCTTCATGATCATCATAAACATTACATTTTCATATCACAATGTTGCAATCATTACACTCATGAGGCTGACCAAAATTAGTTGAACTTAGTTTCCCTTAAAATTCCCCACTTGAAATATTCTAATTTTTCAAAATTCCTCAAAACTACCATTAAATCACAAAATCCACTTTAAACCATTTGATATTATCATTTAGACAATTTGAAACCCAAAAATTGTAAAAATACCCAATTTTCCAAAAAATTACCAAAATGCCTTTGGACCCCCAAAATATCAAATTTTCCAAAGTCTCTCAGAGTCACCGATAAGTCTTAAAAATCACACCCAATCATTTTTTATGTCTTCCCGAGAATTTTGACTGTAATATTGTCATACTTCCGGATAATTTTTTGACACTTCTACAACAAAATAACGAATACTTAAAAAATGTTTCGGGGATCATAAAACCTTCCACATTGATCGAAAATGACCCCGAACACTGTCGTTTGACTCCAAATTTCTTTCTAAACCACCTCAAGCCTTTCAATCAACCTTTTGACCACTTTGATCAAAGTCACCAAAATTACCAAAATGTCACTCATGGACCAAAAATTCAAAGTCACAAAAATTACCAAAATGCCACTCATGGACCAAAAATTCCTAAACCTCCAAAATCATCTCAAACACTCCTAAAATCAATTTTTGATCATCCACTGGGTCGAATTTGACCAAATTCACTCACTTTGACAAAAATCTCTAAATTGAGCTTCATGATCAATCAAATACCTCAATTTTAAATTCTACATGTCTAGATCCAATTTCAAATGAATCTAAATCAATTTAAATGACCAATAAACAATTTCCAAAATAATCGATCGCGAACTAAAAAATTTGACCAAAATTAAATTGACGCAATTTTGACCCGATCATCAGAAGGTCATATAAAAGACCCCGAATGAAGAAACGAACCACGCGAGCATGCCCGAAATGTCGATTTCACTTAGGAAATATATTCACTTCACCTTAAAGCTGTGTCCGGATGAAAAGTGCTGAAAATATAATTATAACATTAATATTGTATTATTGCTACAAGTTAATAACTTTAAATAAAAAAAATATATGTATATATAACTATCCTTCCCTCTCTCTCTCTCTCTTAACATATAATAATAATATATTAGAGAGAGAGAGAAGGATAAGAGCCGCATGCGTGAACTTTAAAGGTATGAAAGGATAGTTATATATATATATATATATATATAATAATAATAATAATAATAATAATAATAATAATAATAATAATAATAAAACCCTCTCCCTCTCCCTCTCTCTCTCCCATGCCTACAATATATATAATATAAAAAAAAAATCTCTTCCTCCATATCCCAAATCCTCCCATCAGCACGCACCGTCAAAATAAAAATAAAAAATCTAAAACCATGCGTAGCCTCACTCCTAACTCCTTTCTTTTTCCACCTATAAAAGCCACAATTCCTTCTCCACTACACACAACAACACCTCCCCTGTCTCTTCCCTCGCCGGAAACTAACGACGTCGCCGGAAAAGCCAAAATCGAGTTAAATTTCGGCGAACCTCCAACCCGACGTGAAAATCACATCAAAACGATGCCACGAGAAATTGGATAAGCTCAAGAAGACTTACTTGTTTCAACCTAATTAAGGCAAACCTCGTAGATTCATGTATATATCTTAAATTGAAATGATAATCATAAACTTCCATCCTTTTCAGATCGAAAAATAGGCTACAAAACACTTAAGTATCCGTATGAATGTGGTCTACTTTTTTATTTGAACAAAACGAGCCCAAGAACTTGAAATTTGGTTGAGAATCGGCGGAGAACGGACTCCATAAATTTTTTACCGTCAGAATCCTTCTGTCGTCCGTCGCTGGTATCGCCGCGGGAGGGAGAAACACTGTAACACTTTTTATTATTATTATTATTTTTAATTCCAATAATTATAACTAAACTTCAAAATTACATAACTTTTGATAGAAAACTCAAAAAAATAAACCAAAAAATGCTAAGAACTCAGGAAAGAGAGATCAATTTTTTAAAATTAAAATCATAATTTTTCATTAATTAAATATTTTTAAATTATTTTTTGAAGTTATAGAGTATTTAAATCATAAAAATTAAAATATAAATGAGAAAAATATGAAATTTGACAGGGATATTAAATGACATTAGGGAAAGCTTCTCTGATTTTCTTAAGTCATTTTAATGTCTCTATATTTGTATTTTAATTTTTGAACAAAACAATATATTTATGTAAATTAAAAATTATAAAAATTATTAAAAATTGTAAAACTCTTTCTGATTGAACGTTTGACCATAAACAGAGGCTTAACAATTTTAAAATCATATTTAAAATAATTTTATAATTAAAACACGTTAATTAGAGTTCAGGTTTAATTTAGGCTAAGTTTACCTAACCCAAGCTCAACCTAAGTCCAACCTAGCCAATTCTCTTTAGTTCATGTTCAACCTGATTACAGATTTGGTCAGCCAACTCAAAGATTAAGTCAATCACCCATTAAGTCCAATTTTAGTCATTTAGGGCTTTAGGCCAGCCAGTCTTTAGACTGAGTCTAGCTTGGGAAAACTTAACCTTTAGCTGAGTCCAATTTGAACCAATTTGATATTTTAAACTTGAGATTTAAGTCATCCTATCATTTAATTCAGACTAAACTTCTTGGATTTTAGGATTAGTCAACTTGGATTTTACTTGGATTTTAGGATTAGTCAACATGAACTTTAGTTTAGTTTAACCTACATATTAGGTTCAACCTAAACTAAACATTAATCTTAGGTTAGCCAGTCTAAACACTAGGATTAGTTAACCTAAACCTTAGGTTAGTTAACCTTAAACCAATAGGATTGGTTAACCCAAACCTTAAGTTAGTTAACCCTAATTCATAGGATTAGCTAAGCCTAAACCTTAGATTAGTTAACCTTAAACCAATAAGATTAAATAGCCTAAACCTTATGTTAGTGAACCCCAAACTAATAGGATTAGTTAACCTAAACCTTAGGTTAGTTTACCCTAGTCCATAGGATTAGTTAACCTAAACCTTAAGTTAGTTAACCCTAATCCAATAAGATCAGTTAATCTAAACCTTAGGTTAGTTAACCATAAACCAATAGGATTAGTTAACTGAAACCTTAGGTTAGTTAACCCTAAACCAATAGGATTAGCCTAAAACCTAGGTTAGTTAGCCCTAAACTAATAGGATTTGCTAACCTAAACCCTAGGTTAGTTAACCCTAAACCAATACCAATATGATTTGTTAACTTAAACCCTAGGTTAGTTAACCCTAAACCAATATTATTAGTTAACGAAAACTTTAGGTTAGTTAACCTTAAATTAATAGGATAAGTTAACTTAAACCCTAGGTTAGTTCACCTTAAGTCAATAGGATTAGTTAACCTAAATCTTAGGTTAGTTAACCCTAAACAATATGATTAGTTAACCTAAACCTTAGGTTAGTTAACATTAATCCAATGTTAATCATTAGGTAAAACAAACCTGAATCATAACTTAGTCTTAAGTTGAACCTACCCTAAACCTTAGGTTAAGAACCTAACCCATAGGTTGAGCATAGAATAAAACCTTTTAGGTAAAACCTTAAGCCTAAGTTAAACCTAAACCCCTCAACTTGAATATCAATTAAGAAATAAAATAAAATACATTGGGAGGGGTAAAATTTACATAAAACACACTAAAACTTAAACTTAAACTAAAACAAATACAACGAGGCTTTAAAGCATGGCTTTGAGGTTAAGTCAGCTTCGAAGTCGTTAACTTCACATAAGTAATAACAAGTGAACAAAATAACTAAAATAAAACACTTAAATCCGACAACAAGATGTAAACAACCTAAAATATTTCAACCCTAAAATTGATGAAGTAATTCAAAAATTAATCAAATATTAATCATAAAGATCACATAACGCAACTTAAACACCTTTTTGTTCTAGTTTACGAAGATTCCTTGGACGATGCATTATGTGGATGTTGACAAGAATCTTTCGGTCCTGGTGGGCAACCACCTTTCGGACTAAGTAAGCTAGAGCACCCGGCCACCCGGGACGACGGAGCCATAAACATCTTGACTGGGTTACCACTAATTAAATCATTAAAACTAAGGACAAATAATGAAGGAATATAAGTTGTTTAGATTATGGAGAACCTGAAAATCATAACACTAGGGAATTACTTAGCTTAAGTGAACTTAGCCTTGGCCTAGGTTTGAACTATACCTCCACTACCCTTTAATTAATTCACTATAAAATTATCAAAACAAATAAAATTTTTAATAATAAGATTGGAGGACTTGAAGACACTTCAACAAGGAACTTGGAACAGACTTCGTGGGCAGCTCGTTCAAGAGCTTTCTTTAGTTTAAATAATAGTCCTTAGGATTTCGAAGTTGTCTTTTATGACATAAAACCTCTCTTTTTGTTAGGCTCCTGAATAGTCCCGACATGCAGCATGTCCTATTTTTTTTTAGGATTCTGAGGTAATCACTCGACGTAAAACCTCATATCTTTCTAGGCTTTTTGTGTAGACCATCATTACACAAATCTAAGCCCTAATTAATAAAATTGGCAAGAGTTAACTTAAATTAATATCATGTTAAATTGAGCCAAGCATTAGGATATTTTGGGGGATTACCATGAACCTATTTTGGATCTTTAATCTCCCCTACTTTTCTTCTTTTGATTCTTAAAACAAAATCTTTCACCTTTAAATCAATCCCTATTGAAAATTTCACAATTATGTTCGTTGAAAACCCTTTCTTTTGAACTCATGAAAACAAAAGATTCTTGATTTTTATCGAGAGTTTTCTTAAGTGATTCGTTCGCTTAAGATGTAATTAACTATAGGGGCTTGCCCTTATAAGGAACTTAAAAGAACCCAGACTTAAAATAAACTCTATTTGTCTCCCATATTGAATAGGGGAATCTGTCGGTCATCATGCAAACTTGCAGATCAAACGGAAGTCATTTATTTCTATAGTTTATTTAATTGAGCTTATTATCAAGTAGTGTATTACCTTTCAGGGTGGCTCATTACTCGTGGTTATCTCGATTATCCAAACTGTAGGAATCAATGAGATTAGTTTGACGCCATTTTCTTCAAATTTAAATACCTACTTTCTAAATACTATATTACACTAAATTAAACCGTACCCAGCCGCGTGACTACCGTTAAATTCTGGCGACTCCGCTGGTGACTAGTTCTTCTCTCCATATTAATCAGGAATAATTATTTTCATACATCGATAATGTGTTTATTTCCCTCTCGGACCAGATTACTCTTCTTTTCCGTTAGTTTACTTAGTCCATTTCTTCCTTGGATGAGTACAGCTTAGTCTTCTGGATTCCATGACTTTTTGTTTAAACATTACAAACAAAGGGTTCAGGAATCCTTTAGGTTTTCATTTTTTTTGTGGGGTCAGACCCCCAATGGGTGTGTTGGTGGACTAGTTTTGTTTGGGCGTTGTGCGTTGTGAAGTTGGTCCCGTACTGGGTTCTAAACTTTGCACTTTCTTCGTCTCCTTCGGATTTGGTTTGCTTTTCTGCGAATCTAGCCAAGTTGTTGTGTCTCTTCACACTCATTTAATTTGTTAATTGCAGCCCTTTAATGCTTTAATCACAAATAAATAATAAATTTGAATATTAGAATAATAAAGGATGCCCAGTTCATAGAACAAGTGCGTTAACTTGAGTACTTCTGTCGAAACTGCATGGCATAGGACGTCACTGACTTTTTGAAATTCTTCAAATGACAGTCACAATGTCTTCGCTAAAGTTGATATTTTCTTTCGCCTCTGGAATGAAGTTCGCTGTCAACAGGGATGAGCTGCCTGATTTGGCAGTTATTAAGTTTGGACAAGGGTTCAATGATATTGGAGTTAAGTTTGGGAAAGTGGTCGTCATAGTAATGAAGTTCGAAACAAATAAGTCTGTGGAGTCTATTGTAGGGTTCAACTTGAAATCTGCCAAGGAATTCTCCCCTTCAAAGGTGTTGGTCGAAAAAAACCCTACTAGTGCTATAAAGTATGTCGTTAGAAGCATTAGGACTTCTCCAAGAACTGTTTTTGCATCTACTATCGGATTAACCGTCGCCGCTCCAACTGTTTTGCCAAATAAGGGAAAAGAGATTCTACATGAGGTAGATTCAGTTGATGTGTATGTCCCGCCATTTTTCTAAATGCAAGGTTAGGTCCAACTCAAAGTTCTTACAACTGACAAAGGCACAAGAAAGGAGGCGCATCCTGCAGATAAAAAGTCGTCTTTAACAAAGGATCAACATTTAAGTAAGTTATACCCGTTCAAACAGGAGTCAATGTCGAAGATGTTCCATGACTTGCTAATGAGACATGAATTTAAACTACCAGAGCTGAAAAGGCCAGAGGAGACTAACAAGAAAGATCATCCCCAATACTGCCCATGCCACTGGTTGCTCGGCCACACCATAGAAAACTACTTTAGCTTCAAAGATTGCCTCAAGAAAAATTTCAAGAATGGAAAAATAATGATTCCGAAATAATATTTGACAGAATCTGAAAGAGGTTCCATCAATATGATTTTGGTCGATCGTATTGTCCCAATTGACTCCTACGCAGCTGATGTCGAAGGGAACACAGTTCAGATGAAGGCTTCAAAGGAAAAAAGGCGAGCCAGATCCAAACGGTTTCCGTACGGGCTAGAAAGCGGAAGTTCAGACCTTCCCATATCAAAAAATAGTAGGGTTTATTTGTTTACTACTACAATCAGTGTAAAGGGACATTAGCAGGATTAATGTTAGTATGTATCGTCCCTCCTACTACAATGAATGAAAGAAAAGAAAGTTTGTTGTCATCCATAATTGTTCAATATTTAAGAAGCTCATCACCTCGAAAGAAAATTTTGGATGTTTTGATAAGACTATGACTTCAGGGGAGAATGAAATTAATGCCCTAATAACTGAGTCATCCACTTTAAAGAATTCGGAATGGGTCCTAAGTTGATTTCATATAGTGTGAAATAATATAGTATGGTTGAAATACGAGTAATTGACTCGGGATATCATGAGCCTTTTAATTTCCTACCACGTGATTGGGTCCTAACTTTCGAACGAGTTGTAATATCCCATAATTTGTCTTAAGAAATATTTGAGAATTATTAGCCAGGGGAGTTTGGGCATTCAAAATCCTTAAAAGAAATATGTTTCACCAGATATAGTGATTCTCAGAAAATAAACGGAGCAAAAAAAATGTGAGTCCCCCGAGAAGGAGCTTGAGGTGAGCATAAAAATAAAAAATTGGTGTCTAAATTTAAACATTTAAAATTTTTAAATTGTTCTTTACCAGATATGGTAATTCTCAACAAAACATGGGGAAAAATAAAAAAAAAGAATGTGTGAAAAGTTTGATCCAAAAAGGGGAAAAATAAAAAAAAAGAATGTGTGAAAAGTTTGATCCAAAAAATCAAAGCAAAAGAAGAGTCTCCCTGATTAGAAGCTTGAAGTGGACGTATAATAAAAAATTGGTGTTTGAATTCTCCCCTGATTGATAAGACTTGAAATGTTCTCTTAAGAAAATTCTTTCGCTATTATATTCAAGAAAAAGTTCAACGATCTCAAGTCTTTTGGTCGGCTATTAATTGACTCAGAAATATCTTTAAAAAATGAAAAATATTTTTATCACACGACAAAAATTCTGAAATCTGCTTAGGTCCAGAAAGAATGAAATAAAGAAGTGACGATGATATTAGCACTTAATGAAAATTTATCCCTAAAGTCATATCCTTCAGCGCCCAACAAATATAACTACAACGATAATTCAAAGAATGTCAGAGCAATTTCTTAAAGACAACTTGAACAACTTTTACAGAATTAGTGATAAGAAACAACAAACTGTTATGAACGAAATTATCAAGTTGCGGCCACTTCAGCTGTGGTGTCTTAAGAGATAACACATCTTTATAGGTACTTAAAATAATATAATTTTGATAGCACCTTAAAGAGTGGGTTATGCTCTAACACCTTTCCTCAGTCAGTGGACGATACTTCAGGAAGTACTGTGCCTCGTAATGTTTCAGAGACAGACTCGTTCTTAGAAGCACAGATGTCGAGCTTGTCTAAAACTGGGTCCAAATCCTAAAACAAATGCAACAAAATAAAACTCAGCATCAAACAAAATAAAATTCAACATTGAAACAAACTTTTACACCTCATAAATTTTTGTGAATCTCTGCACAAACATTTCAATAAAATTCAACACTGTACGAACTTATACAGATGTTCTCCACACTTCAAAAAATTTTCGTGATCTCTGCATAAATTGAATCTCAGAAAAATTCCTTATGCAATTCTCAACAATCTCAACACTCAGGATATGCTTTCGTCCTACTCCTTGCACCGGATAGGTGTAAGACCTTCAAGTTTGTTGAGGCATCTGATTCCTACGATTTTCTTTGGGATAAGGGAGTAAACCAACAAGGTACCTGATTCCTTCTTGCACTGGATAGGTGTAAGACCTCCAGGTTTGTTGAGGCATCCGATTCCTACAATTTTCTTCAGGAATTTTCTTTTTCTTCAGGATAAGGGAGTAAACCAACAAGGTACCTGATTCCTTCCTGCACTGGATAGGTGTAAGACCTCTAGGTTTATTGAGGGATCAGATTCCTACGATTTTCTTCAGGATCAAGGAGTAAACCAAAAAGGTACCCGATTCCTTCCCGCACTGGATAGGTGTAAGACCTCTAGGTATGTTGAGACATCAGATTCCTACGATTTTCTTTAGGATCAGGGAGTAAACCAATAAGATACTCAATTCCTTCCCACACTTGATAGGTGTAAGACCTCCTGGTTTATTGAGGCATCCGATTCAATTTTTTCAGGATAAAGGAGTAAACGAACAAGGTGCTTAATTCCTTCTCGTATTGGATAGGTGTAAGACCTCCAGGTTTGTTGAGTCATCTGATCCTTACGATTTTCTTCAGGATAAGGGAGTAAACCAACAAGGTACCTGATTCCTTCTCGCGTTGGACAGTTGTAAGACCTCCAGGTTTGTTGAGGCATCTGATCCCTACAATTTTCTTCAGGATAAGGGAGTAAACCAGTAAGGTACCCGATTTCTTCTTGCACTGGATATGTATAAGACCTCCAGGTTTGTTGAGGGATCTGATTCCAATGATTTTCTTCGGGCACAGTGAGTAAACCAACAAGGTACCTGATTCCTTCCCACACTGGATAGGTGTAAGACCTCCAGGTTTGTTGAGGCATCTTATTCATACAATTTTCTTCAGGATAAGGGAGTAAACCAACAAGGTACCTGATTCCTTCTTATTCATACAACTTATATCCTCAACTAAGGTGAGAATCAACAGGGGTATGCCCCGGATATCCATTTATCAATGTAGGACAAATTCATCTTCATCGATGAAGAGGAAGCCACACAAGTTTCCTTAGCTCACGGAAAAAAAGTGGGCACATCAGGTGCAAGCAAAGCCACTACAACAGGATCATCAATGATACATGTGGCATAACATCTGGTACAGTAGCACTAAGCACCACACCAAGTGTCCCATGTAACACCTCGGAAGGTCTCGTAGCATGTACAACAGAAAGCAAATATTTCAGCCTCGTAATGGACCGACAAGTGGACCTCGGTCTCCTACTACGAGAGCCTATAGGATAAGAAGAATAAAGCAATTTATTCGAACATCTGAAAGATTTGAATAAAGAACTTCTTTCAAGGAAGAGGACCCAGTCCTTGTAAAAGGAAAATTGGAATCCCAACAAGTATAGAGACCTGTAGTCGAGTCAGCTGCCGTAATTGCAGCAATCTGTTCTTATTCCTCTTGACGCCGGACGCCCTTGCCCAGTGTAGGGACAGGCGAAACCTCAGAGAAACTCAGAACGACGGGGGCTGGGAACGTCGTCAAACCAGCAAAAAATATTTTCGTTTAAAGAGGAAGCTGCCCCTACGATCTTCTAAGTTAGAGAACTCGTGGTAGCAGCAACAACAAGGATTGCAGGGTGACAACAACCTGCATCCTGAGGAGTAAAAACCTCCTAGAAATCCTAGCTGGAGTATAGCCCACAAAACAAGATAAAGGCGAGAAAAAATGCATAGCTAA
>NW_018252757.1:155647-161786 GCF_001263595.1 Phalaenopsis equestris
GGGCGGGGACCCGATCCACACCGTCACAGGAAAAAAAGCTAATTCTCAGCCGACGGGATTTAGCATCATCTCAGGTCGGAACCAAAGAGAGTCCTGGCGGGGACATACCACACCACCAAATGATAGTACCGTAAGAAGGTAACTCTAGCACTCCTAGACAGTGTAGCATCTACTGGATGAAAGTCCCCAAAACACGGAAGAACTATAAAAGAGGCTAGAAAAACTCAAAAGAGTGTTGCCGCACATCGCCATCTGGTACTATCCTCTTCCTCGAGGGAAAAAGGTAGTGCCGATACGAGCTACTACAACGTAAGAAGTGTCACGTGCACAACTCCTTTTCAAAGGAGGACACTTAGTAAGCATCCGACGGGGATGTGGTCCGTACAACTGGGAAAGTATCAAACAACTCAATTCAGAGGCCAAAGATGCCCCCCTGAACTGGAATCAGAACATGTCTGTAGACCTGATGCCAGATAAGCTGCTGAATTCACAGCAATCTATTCCTGGTCCTCCTGGCCTTCCTGCCTAATCGGGGGCAGGTGGATCCTCAGAAAAACTATAACAGAAAGAGAGCAGGGACAAAAGTCACACTGGCTACTGACAGAGGGCTCCCCTGCCTATGGCAGGGAGATTCGTGAGAAAACAGAGGAACGGGTCTGAAGAAAACCGTCAGGTGCTACGATGCGTCGCTATCGAGCATCGACCTCCTTTTTGCAAAAGAAGCGGGCACGATACGAGCCACTGCAACAAAAATAGCTCAATATACACGACTCCTCGTTTAAGGGGGGAACGAAACAAAACATCATAGAGAACGTAGGAACAACTCAACATGCACATCTCCCCTTTTAAGGAGGAGGGCACAGAGGAAATGCCTAAGAGGGCGTAGAAACGGCTCAATATGCACGTCTCTCCTTTTAAGGACGATGGCACAGAACAAACGCCTTAGAGGGCATAGGAACAACTCAATATGCACGTCTCCCCATTTAAGGGGGAGGGCACAAAGTAAACACCTCAGAAGTAAACACCTCAGAGTAAACACCTCAGAGGGCGTAGGATCACGTAAGGTAATCCCACAAAAGTCCTCGAAGGAACTGAAAGGTATGACACTTTCAGAAGTACAGAAAATGCTCTGGGAGAAGGGAAATGGTTCCCCAGGCGATAGCGATCGTATCTATCTTCCTGCTCTTTCGTGTCGCGGGGCAAAAAGGGACAACGATCAGAAATATGGAAATGTTAAGAAAACAAATCATAAAGTACAACGACATCGATGCATACGATAGTGCAGCGACCGAACTGTCGAGGGTGAGAAAGGGACAGAATGCATCAAATTGCTACCTCTAGCAACTGACACATGAACTGAAAATCAAGGTCTCACAAAAAGGCTCAACTGTGACTCGAAAGAAGAGAACCAGGTCACGATAATATGAGCGAAACTCCTAGTATGGAGAGAGGCTATAACCCCAAAAGTGAAACTCCAAGTATGGAGAGACAGACTCCTCCCCAGCGGAGTCGTCAATCTTGCAAATACGCTGGGATCCGCAAGTCACCCAAGCGAAACTCCAAGTACAAGTATAGAGAGAGAGTAACCTCCCCAACGGAGTCGCTAATCTGTTTTCGTTTGTTTTTCTCTCTTTTATTTTAGAAGGAGTCGCCAGCTTGTCGATCGTCGTATACTTCCCCTATTCGAATAAATCTCCCTCCCGAATCAAATTAGTGATTCAAAGAGGAGAGGAATCGAATAAAAATGGACATACGATGAAGCGACAAACAAGAGAAAACACAAAACGTGGAGAGCCTACGTGAGGTAAACCTCTCAAGGATAGGTGAAGAGTGTCCACCTAAACAAGATCGGGCAAAAGCACCTTAAACCGATATCCGTGAAAGAATACCTACGTAGACTAACCATAACCAGAGATTCAGGTGTAGGTGCCTGTTATGGCGTCAAGAGCACTCCTAAGGGGACATATCCCACTTGGTTATTTACATCTTGGGGGGTACCCAAGAATACTCTCGATAAAAGGAGTTTTGCTTGGATTATCATGAACATGGGGCAATAGGTACTCAAAGGAATGTTATTCTGTGTGGGAACAATCCCGATCCCGATGCTTCAAAGCTCGCGCTAAGCCATCGGGCAGAGAGGGAGTCCCTCACATCCCGAATGGGTAGCTGCTCATCGGCACACGGGGCCCACGAAATAACTTAAATCATCTTGACGGGGATATCCCAACATGTCAAAGAAGCAGAGGACTACTCGTCGTATCCCAAATGGGCGGCAACTCATCGGCATCGAGCCGTCAAAATGATATCAAAGAAGTCAAGGGGCAGCATGGCTCAAAGGGGCTCAACAAAAGAAAGGTAGAGTGATCCTAAAAGGTAGAGGTAACTGGGTCGGGGTACCACGGACCCGTCATCCACAGCTATTAGGACCCTAAGTCTACCTGATCGTGAAGGTAGTCGACCCAATACGTCCTGAGATCCCAGGTCAGCAATCCGTGAATTGCGTCGTCCACGGGAACCTCGGTAGCCCTAAGGTCAAAGAAATGAAACTTCATCCTATGACTAAAAGCTGAAGCTCCAAGAGGTGGGACTTATACCTGTTGAATTGGTCAGGATGCCTCAGGAAAGAAAAGAAAATGAAGGTTCAACTACAACGCTGGAAACACTCCAAACAAAAGGACTTCGGGGAGTCTTTTAACATCCTAAGCGCACTAGACAACCACCTATAAAGAGGTATGCTGGGCCAGTCAGGTTGGAGAAGCACGAGGACTCCTCCTCGGGACATGCAAATATGATACAATTATCTAGAGCGGTCCTTAACTATTGTGGAGGCTCTATTAACATATGCAGGAAAGTAAATGTAAAATTTTTTAAATCCTGAATATTTTAATCCTAAATTTTAATTATCTTGAATATTTTATTTAAGATTTTATAGAAAATTATAATTTTAGGGTCCTTAATGAGCCTAGATTATATCGTGAAATCCCAGATCACAGAAAGAAACAAGGAAAACACATGCAAGTGCAAACATGCAATATGATGCAAAAAATAAAAAAAAAAGCAAGTTAAATCAAAATAATTAAAAGGTCGGTGTCGCTGGGTCAACAACATATCCCAGGAAAGAAAAAGGCGGCCGGACACCCCACATACGACTCCGCATATACATGTCCGGTCCTAATTTTATACATCAATGTAAAACATAGAATTAAGAAACGGGGCACGAGTATCTGCTCTTGGTCCCTTCCACGTGGTTTCCGCGCCAAACACCTCGGAACCCGTGCCTGTATCTTATTTCTGCTACATGAAACTCCTAGACTCTAAAAGTACATAAGAAAATAAAAGACTCAATCCTGCATGAAAACAAGTGTCAGCGAGAAAGCTCACATGCAAATAACGTATCATGAGTCATGCCTTAAAAGTGGGGGAGCTAATAGCACCTGCAAGCAAAAGGGTCAGAAATCATTACTTGCTTCCCCTATAGCGGAAATAAATAGACATGGCTCCCTGCAGAAGAACGCCCTAACATACTACCACACATATGCAGCATACAGTCACATCACAAGCACAATGCAGAAGAAAAATACCTGACTAGGGCAACCAATCCAACAGAGAACAATAGTCAGACATCAAAAAAACTACCTAGCACCCTAAATCCTAGCCTAGCACACCATCTAACGAAAGGTGCGTCAACCTAGTATCTAAGTGCGGGGTAGGTCTGAGTATATTATGACTTTGACAAGGTCCTCATACCGACCCCATCCTAAAGATCCGAAGGATCTAAAGGGTGTCACTAAGAGTTGTGACATGAGTTAGATCTATTAGATCTTTAGCACAATCATACTCGTGTCAATCCCGATGACTTAACTCGCATTGCTCACCGGGATCAACCCAACAAGCAATGCTCGTTAAGGCATCGCGACCAACACGGGGTCACTCTCCTAATGAATCTGGCTCGCTATCCATGCAAACATGCAAATGCAAATGCAATCAGTCATGTGACAAAAGTGATGGGTGTACCGTGAGGCAGTGACTCAGGAAAAGGTGGGCATGTCGTGGAGGCAGCGACCCAAATAAATGGGTGTGCCATAGTGGCAGTGACAAAAAGGGATGGGCGTACCGTAGTGGCAGTGGCCCGAAGGTGTGTCGTGGAGGCAGTGACCAAAAGGGATGGGCGTGTCGTGGAGGCAGCGACCCGAAGAGAGGTGTATCGTAGCGGCAATGACCAAAAGGGATGGGCGTGTCGTGGAGGCTGTGGCCCGAAGAAAGGTATACCGTAGCAGCAGTGACCAAAAGTGATGGGCGTGTCGTGGCGACAGGGGCCTGAAAGATGGGTGTGTCGTGGAGGCAGTGACCAGAAGAAATGTGTACCGAGGCGGCAGTGACCCGAAGACAATGGTGATTCCCACTAGGGAGAATCACCCAAGTGCAAATGCAAATGCAAACACATATGGTGCAACATGCAAACAGACAAGTATGTGATATAATGTAAAGACAAACAAAAATGCAGGTGATCGGTCGACCGGGTCGTGGTGGTCGGTCGAACCAAAGTGATATGCTCACCGAGCTGGAGCGGCCTATCAGAGCGAAGTGAAATGCTTGTCGGACCGGGGCGGCTGGTCGGAGCAAAGTGAGAGGCTCACCGGGTCGGGGCGGCCGGGTGGAGGTTAGTAAGTTTAGTAAGATGCTCGCTGGCCCGGGATGGCCAGTCGGGGCGAGTTGAAATGCAACATGCATCAAGCAAAAAATGCAATATATAACAAACCAACATGCAGATAGCAAATCGGGCTCGTGCTAACGACCTCACCTGGGAGACTTAAGGTTTAGACCCATGGATGTGCGGCACCGCCGCCTCTTGCTTTGGTGAGGAACTGTGGGAAATTTCTCCCCGGATCTCCGAGGGGGAAACTCTCCACGGCGTCGCGAAATGGACTAGCTACAAAGCTTTTCCAATTTTGTGAACTCCTCCAGACTTTGCAAAAGGAGCCGGCTACAAAGCTTCTCTCGCTTTGCCAAGTCCGACCTCCCAACATCTCCAAGTAAAGCTGGGGAATCCAGAGCAAGAGGAGTGAGAGACTCCGACCCATCGGGACTTGTGTTAAGGCTCATAACCAAGGGAGACACTCGGCTCTACGGAGGGGTATTTGGTCACGCATAGGAAGTTCTAACCTAAAGGTTGGCTCTAGGAAAACTAACGATCCATCACGCAGGCAAGTCGTCGTGCCGACCCACACCGGCGCACGCACCCCGTGTGGGCGATCAAACCCATACGCCTAAACTCCACTATTCCTAAGGCTGGCTAGAAGGTAGAAAGTCTCACCGCCGTGACGGTTGCAGACGCATTTTCTTTGCTTGCTCCAAGCTCGTCGGCGTTTGATCCATGCTCCAGGCGGCGTTCGATCCATGCTCCAGTATTCACAAAATGTGCACAGGACAATAAAATTGTGAGGGCAAGAGGTATGCGAAGTACATACAAATAAGCATCAAATCATATGAAAATGAGGCTGAAACATATACCTTCGTAGGAGGGTCGCTTGATAACGGCGATAAGGACGCCAGCGGGAAGAAGCGCCGATGGAGGCCTTTCCATGAGGCGGGTGACCCTCACACCTCCCCGAACAGCGACGTTGCTCGCTGTGCGGCGGGATCGAGGTACTCCGACAAGGCGTCCGGTCGCCGAGAAGGTAGGACGATGACGTGTAGAGGCTAGCTCGTCGGCGGCGTACACTGGGAGAGAAAGAAACACAGAGGAGAGCCCAAAATCCAACACTCTCCTCGTTGATTTTCTCCAGCGTAAATGCGACGCCGACGGGGCAAAAAGGTGGGCGAGGAAGAGGTCCGGCGAATGACCGGATCTTGACATCGGAGTTGGAGGAGCCGGCGGATCTGCTTGCAGCCAAGAAGAGAAGAAGAAGAAGAAGAAGGAAAAGGGAGGTGGCGGCGTCAAACCTCGCCGGCGAGGAGGAGAACGACGAGCATCCGGGCGAGGGAGCTTGGGCCGGCTTTACGAGAGAGAAGACCGAGAGCTCGGACAGGTCGGCTGGAGGTGGAAGACGGCCGGCCGAGGGCAGATCTGACGACGGCGAGGAGCTCCGGCCGGCGAGCAGGGCGTAAAGGTCGGCAGTCCGGCGGATCGGGCACGGCA
>NW_018252757.1:161968-164047 GCF_001263595.1 Phalaenopsis equestris
GGCCGGTGGCGGGAGATCGACCCAGAGCTAGGGTTCGCGAACGATCCTGGCGGTGGCTGCGATGGGTTGCGATCGGGAGATATGGAAGAGAGATGACGTGGGTTTTTTTTGATTATATATATATAAAAAATAATAATTATATTATTATAATTATGTTCGTGTATTCTTCACCCGTATACGTCCTCGCGGCGAAGTGTACGTCCTTGGCTAAAATCGACGTTCCGTACACACTGGCGTGGTCCGTTTCGTCATTCGGGGTCGTTTGGGCCACTTCTTTGACTATCGTGTCCAAAACGATAATTCGCGCATTTTTACCCCGCCCGCGAAGTCGTAGCGAAGTGGACATCCCCGTAAGTAAAATCGACGTTCCAGACACAGTGGCGGCGTCCATTTCATCATCCAGGGTCATCTAGACAACTTCGCCGACAAACGGGTCAATTTGAGCCAAAATAGCGCGCGACGCGCCACATAATATTTTTTTGCCCCGATCGGAGTCGTTCGACGTTTCAAATGCCGACCAGCCTTCAACTGAGCGAAAGTCATAGCCTAGCAAAACGACCCTGACTACGTGCCCCTCAACACACGTCAAAAAAGTATCGGGTAAGAGTCTCGAGCCACTAGACGTTGCGGACGAGCCGTAGATCATCTTAAGCCGTGCAAGTGGACACTCTACACTCGTGACATCAAAAATTGATGCCAACAATATCTTTTGGAGAGTTTTTGAGAAGAAATGTGTTGATATGACTTATATTAAAGTCATTAAAGATATGTATGCTAGAGATGCTACTTGTGTTTGAATTGAAGGAGTGACCAAATATTTTCCTATTTCTATTATATTACATCAGGGATAGATTTAGATGGTTTGGTCACATTAAATGTCGGCGATTTGATGATTCGATTAAGAAAGTAGATGTTTTAGATTCAACATATGTTAAGAAAGATTGAGGTAAACCTAGAAAGACTTGCGCATATTGTATAAAAATGATCTTAATTTATTAAAATAAAATGAAATATGACTCTAAATAGGAAACAAGGGAGAAAAGGGATTCATGTAGCCGAGCCCACGTAGTGGGATTAAGGCTTTATTGTTGTTGCTGTTGGTTCCTTTTGTCTAAACATTATGTTTAGCTACTCCTTTTAAAAATTAAGCCTCTGTTTGGCGCAGCTGTGGATTATTTATAATCTGCTGATAAGCAGATTATTCTGATAATCTGATAATTTACAGATTATCAGAATAATCTGGCTTATTGTTTGAGACAGCTTATTAAGACTAGCTTATTGGTAGTTAAATGACATTCCTGCCCCTGTCTGATAAAACTGTTTGGGGCAGCTTATTCAAAATAGCTTATTGATAGAAAAAAACATGGTGCAGAAACATACGATAATCATAGATCAGTTCTAAAAGATACCATACAGTTCTCACAACTTAATGAGTACCAGAAGAACTAAAAAAAGGACAAATACAAGTACAACAACAAGGAGAAAAATTAAAATATTCAACTTAAGACTCTGGCTACGCCTGTCCTCATCTCCACTGTCAGCCGGAAAAAACATCGGATTCACATGACTGCTGGCATGACTACTGTCAGTGTAATATGAGGGACTATCGGCCCACCTGAAGAAACCACAACGGGCTGAAACACCCCTGGCACAACCATAGAACTGCCTCCCAAAGCTATGCTCCTTACGTGACGTTAGCAACGGAGACGGTAGTCTACAATAACACAAAATCCCTCTGTATGTACCTGATATTCTGGAGGTCATGTTGGTATAACTGTGAAAATAACAAAAGAATGAAATGTCAACTTAAGGTATTTTAAAAAAAATCAAAATTAAATGCATATGAATATAAACTTATAATCTTATTAAAATAAAACTTGGTAGATCAACAACCACAAATAACATCTCTGATAGACTCCCTTAAAGCAATCATATCAGCCAAACTTTCAACATCTAGATCTTCAAAATCATTAGATTATATATCCTCCTCAGGTAATGAATGCCCCCCACATGTCCTGTTGGTTGCTCAAAAATATTGACTTCATCATTGTCAGCCATACTGAAGTCTGTATCTGATTG
>NW_018252757.1:164091-164699 GCF_001263595.1 Phalaenopsis equestris
GTGCCACTAGCTCGCTCAAAATCAGGAAGATGATATCTCGTGTCAGAGTAGGGCTTCAGGTATCCCCTTTGCATAAGATATCCTGCATCAACCAGATAATATTTTCCTAGTACGAGAAATAATGTTAATAAAAAATTGCACAATCCCACATATTCAAATTACTAAACAAAACTAACATGATGGGGGGTGAGGGAAACACTGCGATTTATTCCTCGTGGCAAAGGAGAAAATTCAACTGTCATGTGCACTTCCTTCCCAGCCCGCAACCACAAAAGTAAAACACATGTTGAAGTTGCATACGGCCATGACATTTTGCGTTGTTGAACCACTACGACCGATGTATGCTACCTTCTCGTGGTTGGGTATTCAGGCATCAACGTGTGTACCATCAATTGCACCAATACAGTTCTGTTTAGTTGTCCATTAGAGAGTAATAATATTATTAAAGTATATCATGTATCAAAATAAAAACACTGATAGTTACTTTGAAATATGACATATATCGAAGATCGTTGGCAATTTGTTCTAGAGTGGTAGCAAATGATGTATCCTCTGGTTTAATTATTTGAGCTGCTAAGCTAACAAGTGCCTGTATCCCTTTTGAAAAG
>NW_018252757.1:164931-198965 GCF_001263595.1 Phalaenopsis equestris
TTCACGTTGCGGATCCATCCTAAATGATTTAAAATATAAACATTAATATTCAACCATCCAACAATTTAAAATGTTAACAATTGTGCTAATAATAAAAATTCTCATTTGCTACATATAGAAAGATTACACATGTAGAATGACACATATAGAATGACAAACATATATTAAAAATAAAACAACATAAGTAGAAGTTCAATTAGTGCTGATACATAATGAATCCATAAAAAATATCATTCATCGAACAAAACCCGCAAATATTCAAGACGCATTTCAGGCTCAAGCGCCATGAATATTTTCATTCTAGTTGAATCATCAAGTTTTTTCACACACTGTGCGTGAAATCGTCTATCTGCAACAACTTCAGGAATAGAAAGCAAAAGCCTCAGACAGTTAATATGCTTGCATCAGAGATAGGTAGATCTGCAAATGCTTCAATCAAACGATCGAAGGAGGTGTTCAAAACATGTTTTTTCTCTTTATTTTTCTTAGCAACCTTGGGCCTCTTTATTGTGCTAGAGTCCCTCGTATCTCTCTGATTAATGCTACACACATCTTCATCAGGTGTCAATGGTTCAGGGGTAAATTCATCTGGCATCCCTGAAAAGGTACTTTCACTTGGGTTGAAAGTAAATTTTCCAGTAGCGACAATACATTTAAACATTATGTCGAGTTTTTCTTCAAATTCCGGCTCAATCTCGCACTGTCTATACCTTTTTGCTGCAGGTACCGCTTATGACATAACATTTTAAAGCGAATAGTTAAGCAAGTAAAATTACAAAAACAAATGAAAACCAATTTGAAAAGCAAAGAAATAACAGAGTACATATATAATTACCTCCAATTTCTCAGTCCACCATTCAGTGGGAGCATCAATTGTCCGTTTAATCGGATCCCAACCCAGATCTGTAGATCCACGTTTCAACTCCTTCCATATTTTCCATTCCTTCTTTAATTGGTCCCATTTATTTTTGAATTTAAGCTTGTCGTAATCTCTGCCAGTCAGTTCTTTGAACCTCATACCAATATTATTCCAGCCTTCCTTATTAAAGTACGTTGTAGGCCTGCTCCTCGGCTCAATTTCTTTTAAACATAGATCACAAAATATATTGGTGACTTCTTTATCCCACATTGCAGAGGGACCCCCTTCAGATGTCTTACCCATTGTGGAACTATACAAATAATTGCAAGTATCACATAATAATCAAATTATCTCAACTACCCAACAATTGTGCAAATAAATGCTAAAAAAGTGCTAAGAATAAAAAAAACACACCTATTTTTTATGTGGTTCGGTCAAAGACCTACATCCACAGTAAGACATCGAACATGTTTTATTATCAAATTTTTAATCGTACAAAGCTATATTTCTCACTGGAGAGGACTACAAATATAAAATACATGTGTAATATGAAAATTCTAATACATGTCCTTCAATTTAAATTCCAACAAAGCTAGGATTATCCGTAATCTCAAAAAAAATTGTCAATGAGCTGGCCTGTCTCAAATTACACCGCAGGCAAATTACACCACAATTTTCATTTCTTTGGCTCAACACCATATACCCATTTGCTAAATGCATCACATCGGCGGGACATAGCCAAAATCCTACAAATTATTACATGAGAAGGTTGCATATGCTAAAAGTATAAAGTGAGTCATTTATCAAATGCTGAGCCATAGAATATGTAATAGGGCAATAAATAAAATACAAATACGGCCCACCATAAGGATGTGAGCCAATCATGCTTCTTTGCAAATCAATTTTGCTACCCAACATGAACTCCATATCCATTTTTTTGATGCAATAAGTGAACTAGAAATCCATTTTTCTACCCACCGTAAACAACAAATTCAACCCACCATAAAGATGTGAGACATTCATGTTCTTTTGCAAATCCATTCAACAACCATAAACTACAATTACAACCCATCGAAAAGAATTGCAAGGTAAACATTAATTGAAAGACCATGGAACAGTAATGCATTACAAACAACGTCGCAGTAATGCATTACAAACGAGAAAGCCCAAATACATAAAACGATTCAAACCAACAAAATCGGGACATAGAGATGAAGAGAATGTTCCGAATTGTATCATTCAATATAGATACTCCTTTTCCAAATCCAAATTGTATCATTCAAAAGAGATGCAACAAAATCATATACAACCTTTTTTGAAGAGAATAAACATTAGTAAAACCAATAAATTGAAAGAGTGACTGTGAAAGGAGTTTTGCATAGAGGACTGCCAAGAATCAAAACACTATGCTCAAGAACAAATGCATTACAAACGAGAAAGCCCAAATACATAAAACGATTTGAACCAACAAAATCGGGACATAGAGATGCGAGAATGTTCCAAATTGTATCATTCAATACAGATACTCCTTTTCCAAATCCAAATTGTATCAGTCAATAGTGATGCAACAAAATCATATACATCCTTTTTTGAAGAGAATAAACATTAGTAAAACCAATAAATTGAAAGAGTGATTGTGAAAGTAGTTTTGCATAGATGACTGCCAAGAATCTAAGCACTATGCTCAAGACCAAATAAGTGGTACATTGAAGCTATTTCCGATTACTTGACATTGTGAAAGTGTTGCACGAGTTTATTATGTTAAAAGAACAAGTTTACAACAAACATGTAAACACTTCCTTAGTAAGCCACTTTAAACTCTCAAAAACTGAAACTAACAAGATAAAAATATGACCAAAATTACTTATACGTTAACAATTGAATCATTAATATAGGTTATGGTGTGCACACCTGATATAACACTTGTAATAAGGGTTAAGCAAGTAAAAAATGGGAGTTCTGCGAGACAGATGTCAAATCAAGAAAAAACCTTAAGAAAAAGGTGAAAAAGATGGTGTTAACCAGGAATAATATAACATTGTAGAGACTTCTTGACAATGATCTGAGTGGTGATCCGAATATATGTAAAAGTATACCATCAGTGATACTTCTATTAGTTGGGTATTGCAGTTGCACTCCCTTATTACTTTTGCAAAACTCATAGATCCAAAGCAAGAACCGAAAAAAATTCACCGATCCAAAAAACTCACGAATCCAGAGCATATCTCGAAAGTCTCGAAAAAACTTACAGATTCAGAGCGTATCTCGAAAAAACTAACAACAAACAATCGTAGATCTTACCGGTATTAGTTGGGTATTGCAGTTGCACTCCCTTATTACTTTTGCAAAACTCATTATTACTTTTGCAAAACTCACAGATCCAAAGCAATAGAAGCAGACATATGGGGAAGAACCGAAAAAAATTCACCGATCCAAAAAACTCACGAATCCAGAGCATATCTCGAAAAAACTTACAAATCCAGAGCGTATCTCGAAAAAAACCAACAACAAACAATCGTAGATCTTACCGGAGAGTATATGTCGAAGGGAAAAAGAATGAAATCGAGCCCTAACGCCAACAGAGAGTGATGCTAACCAAGGGAAAAAGAAGGAATTCGAGTCCTAACGCCAACAGCCAACGCCGAACGCAGCTGAGACCCCGCGATCCGGCTAATGAAGAAAAATGGATCCGCGGGACGCTGCGTTCAGAACGCCACCGAACGAACGCGCGAAACAAACGCGTGGGCGGCGTTCTGAACACGCCACCACACATACATGTATAAGCTGCGCCAAACAGGGCCTAAGCCTTTGATACAAGATATAATTAAATACTTTTAAATTTGGTGGATACTGGGCTCAAATAAACATCAAGACAGAAAAAAAAAATATAACAATGTGAACGGTTAAACATTAAAAAAAACTATCGTGAGTTTTTTATGCGCTCAAATATAATATTTAATTGATTTGTTCCAAGCTAAGGGATTATGAGTTTCAACTATTTTATCATAAACACAGTACATTGCTCAAAGGCTACAAGCTTATCACAGAATAATAATGATCGCTTGGGTCAAGAGAAATGATAAATTTAACATTCATCATCTTTGCTAAAGCCAACACTAGCTTTCTTTGGTTTCTATTTCTCCCCTAGCATGAGAAGAATAACCTCTTAGACATGTAATAATCTCATGATAACTTCTCTAATGCCTCAACAATCATTTTATTTCCATCATAAGATGGTCTATATTTAGAGTTTAGAGATTATGATTTACCATTGATGATTTATGATTTAGGGTTTATAATTTTTATTAGATCATATAAAATTTGATTCACTATAAAAATCATCTAACTCCAGCAATTTAATTTACAATCAATTAAATATCATAAAGTTTCCAAATGCATCGAATTTATTTCACACCCTATGCTTGAAATTTTAAAAATAATTATTATTTTCTGAAATGCTAAATTATAATTGATAAATTATTCGGCAGTTCTTATATTGTGATATTAAAGATATAAAAGAGTCTGTTTGTGGCAGCTTGTGCGTTGCCCGTGGGTTGACTACGAGAGTCGATCCGCTGCCTGCGTTTAATGTTAAAACTCAAACGCGGCAGACAACATTTTAAAAAACGCACAAACCAAACGGTTAGACAGTATTTTCAAAAAAGGGCCCATAATCACTAATTTTTTACTAAGAAGCCTAAAAACTTACAGCTAAATTGTCCTTAAAAAAGTTAAAATTATTTTTTTTTTCTAAAAAAAACTATTTCTAGAATCGAACAGCACGAAAAATACATTCCCTTTATTTCGAAACAAAAATGGTAAAAACTCGATGCACACCACTCGACGATAACCGCACACCATAACGGCTCCCCCTGACGGCGCTCCCGAGATTCTATAGAATTTCCGACCATCAAAGCTGCAGAACCATAACGGCTCCGTCATCTCCGGTTCCCCTACCGCGTCCTTTAGAGCCAGCCTCCTCCCTCCCTCCCCTCCCCTAAAACCATAATTAAACGCAGAAGAGCGAAGCGTCTCCCTTCCGAGGAGCTCTGGCTCCTCCGGCGGCGGTCAGCCAGCCACCGCTGCCGGCCATGAAGACTAACAAGAAGGAGACTCAAGGGGCTCTCATCCTCGGCCGTTACGAGCTGCTGAAGCTCCTGGGGCAAGGAACATTCGCCAAAGTCTTCCACGCCAAGAACCTGAAGACCGATGAATCCGTCGCCATTAAAGTCCTCGACAAGGAGCGCATTTTAAAGAGCGGTCTTGTCGCCCACATCAAGCGCGAGATCGCCATTCTCCGCCGCGTTCGCCATCCCTACATTGTCCATCTCCTGGAGGTAATGGCCAGCAAGTCCAAGATATACTTTGTGATGGAATACGTATGCGGAGGCGAGCTATTCAGCAAAGTCGCCAAAGGCCGGCTGAAGGAGGACGCCGCTCGCCGATACTTCCAGCAGCTGATATCGGCCGTTGGTTTCTGCCACGCGCGCGGCGTCTTCCATCGAGATCTCAAGCCGGAGAACCTCCTCCTTGACGAAAATGGGGATCTCAAAGTCTCTGATTTTGGGCTCAGCGCGGTCTCTGATCAGATTCGGCTGGACGGGCTCTTCCACACCTTTTGCGGAACTCCGGCGTATGTCGCGCCGGAGGTTCTCACCAGGAAGGGATATCAAGGGGCCAGCGTCGATGTCTGGTCATGCGGGATCATCCTCTTTGTGCTTATGGCTGGCTATCTCCCTTTCCACGACCAGAACATCATGGCAATGTACCGCAAAATCTATAAAGGGGAATTTCGATGCCCCAAATGGTTCTCCACCGATCTCAGCAACCTTCTCTTTCGCCTCCTGGACACGAATCCCCAGTCGCGGATCACCATTCCTGAAATCATGGAGAATGTCTGGTTCAAACAGGGGTTCCGCCATATTCGATTCTACATCGAGAATGACAAGCTGCACAGCCTAGATGAAACTGTTGATTCGCCGACTGTAAATGCCACGGAGACTCCGCGATCCCAGCAGCGGCATGATGAGACCTCCGATTCTGGCTGCGATTCCGATACTTCTGTCGCCTCCTGCCCGGCGGCCATTTCCGTCTCTAATAACAATCAGATGATGGGGGTTCCAAGACCAGCGAGCCTGAATGCATTCGACATCATATCCTTCTCGCAAAGTTTTAATCTTTCTGGATTGTTTGAAGAGAGCGGGGAGGAGGCAAGGTTTATATCCGGGGAGCCCGTGCCTGTGATTATATCAAAATTGGAGGAGATTGCGACGTTGGTGAGCTTCAGTGTGAGGAAGAAGGACTTCATGGTGAGCTTGGAAGGGACCAGAGAGGGAGAGAAGGGGCCATTGACGATAGCCGCAGAGATATTTGAGCTAACTCCTTCACTTGTGGTGGTGGAGGTGAAGAAGAAAGCGGGGGACAGAAGAGAGTATGAGAAGTTCTATAACATGGATCTAAAGCCGGGATTGCAGAGCCTAATGTATGTATCTGCTGCTCACAACAATTTCGCTTCCAACACCAAGTAGAAGTGACAAATTTCATCGTTTTTTATTTTTTTATTTTTTTCCCATTTGGCTGCACAAATTTCCCTACTTTAATTTATTGATTCATGTTTTGTAACTTTTTGGTTCCATTTGTCACAATTTTTTACCATGTTATATTTTATGTTGTTATTTTTTTTTGGTTAGTTTAATGATTCTTTAAGTAAGGGAAGTTGTAGTTGTGTATTGGGATTCAATCATTCTTAGAATTTAGACAGATTTCCATATATTTATCATTTAGGATGAGGAGAGTAGTGCCTGTTTGGGTGAATTGTGTTGATTGGGAGGTTTCTCTTTGAATTGATTGTGTGTGGTCTAGTTGGTGCTAAAGATAATCAATTTTTTGAGGTGTTGTTTGCCTAAAACACTTTTCAATATTTTAGGCGAGACTTCTATTTATTCTAAAAATAACTTGATTTATTTTAATAAAAAGATTAAAAACACATAAAAATTATACTAAACAAGTATATTTTCAGAAATAATAGCTAAGAAATGATATCAAACGGACCACCGGGTAAACATTTATGTTGATGGAACCAAAATTAACAGTGTGGATTATTACTCTCTTTTACTTATCCCCTGACTCTAGCGTTGCTTTATAAAACTAAAATTATGACAAACTTGATACTTTTATTTTTGTGATATAAAAAGGTTTTCTGTTATGTTGGGAACTGAGAACCATAAACTGATTATAGTTGGAGTAGATTCATTAGCGGTTAAATCTATTTTCAATCCCAAAGCCTAAGCTTATGGTTGGGAGCTAACCATTTGGGCTTCTCAAGTGATGCAATGTCGACCAAAGTCAGAGTGGATCGCTCCACCACGGAAGCTTCCTAAAGAGCTTTAGAGAATATTTGTTGGCCATTCGTGCAAAAGCTAGAAGAGTGAACATGAATAATCGATCGAAGGAAAAGAAGAAGAGAAACTGAATGCACGGAAAAAATCCAACTCTCAAGCCTTATATAAGGGCCTGTGGAAGTTCAAATGCCACTGCTAAGCCACAAGTCAATTTCAAGAACTCGAATCACATCAATACAAAAATCGATAAAAAAGTGAAGTCAAACAAACTTTTTGCAAAAATCAATAAAAAACTCATCTTTATTCAAACATAAAGTACTAAATACGAGAAAAAATGAATCCATGTTTTGCATTAAATTTTCTTATATTTATCCCAACATGATTTTCAAGAAGCAAAAGAATCAAGGAAGTAATTATATATGATAGAAATATATCGGCACAAATCTCAAGAGAATTAAACGGACTAAAAGATAGAAGTATGGTCAAGGATAATCCATCGAAAGGAGATCAGGAAACATGTTAATAGAAGACCAAAGGATTTACTTGACCAGCTACATCTACCTCGGAGCAAGACTCGGAGCCAGCCAAACAAAGGCTGCCCAAGTCAAGATCGAGACCAACCAAATCGAGAGAAGGAACCAATCAAACTCTCGTCCAAATTAGTAAGGAGTCTCCAAAAATCTTCAGAAGACCTAAAGTTATCATCACTAAAACACCCCTTGAACACTCCAGATGAATCTCTTGTCAAAGGTGTGACTATTTGTTTGATTATGATGATTTACCCTTTGCCTGACAATCTAGTTTCATCCCCACAACATAAGTTTCTCATCCAAGGGTCCATAGTCGACAACCGAACCGAAACAACTGACTGGTTGACTCAAGCCAACAAAACGAAGTCTGGACGACATAATGACCAAAGAGATGACATGTTTCCTTGACTCAACATAATCAATCGAACGACCTTGGAGATCTGAGGATTACAGATCTCATCCGACCGAGGGATAGGGTAGTCGAGCCTTAGCCTCATTTATTTTTTATGCCTAAAATACCTTGTAAAGTCCCAATAAAAGTAGGGGCAAACATATAATTTATCACTTTATATCTCATTGCCTATAAATATAAAGGTCATTTCTATAATAGAAGGTTAATCAGTCATACGTAAGAGAACCAATTCTCTACTGCGCCCTCGCTCCATTACTCTCTGTTTCTTAAATGTGATTCACTGAAGAGATCAAGATTCTAACACTAAATTTGATCAACATAATCACATAAATAAGCTCTAATACCATCACATTTTTTAAGCATCAAAATTGCTGTATCAACTATGCAGTAAATTTAATACATCAAAAAACCAAATAATAGCAGGCTCAATGAAGACTGAAGCAAGCCAACATAAACAGTTTAGCTATTGTTCTAATAGATAATTATCCTGAGAAAAATATTTCACATTCTAATGTTCCATTAAAGCTAGCCAATCAAACAAATTGTAGAATAATCATCACGAAGCATTGCTCCTCAAGAGAAATCTACAATCATCTCTAAGAACAACCTATGGCATCTTCTTTAGCATTCTCCATGGATAACTTCAGAGCTAATTCATCCTGGTCATCAGAAATCAGTATAGAATCATGCCAAACAACACAAAAAACATAAATCAAACTCGTACATCAGATCGAACCGATTAAAAATTCAAACTCACCTGATGCTCAGTGTCAACTGCATTATTGCCGAAAAGAACACCCCTGGACGGATCAATTGTCCAACCAAGTAATTCGCAGATCGCTCTCGCATAACCGCGATGCACCGATGTGTTCCTCGTCTTAGAAACAGAGTTGGCGTGCTGGGCGACCGCAAACAATCCGAAGAACTTCTTCCACAGCTTCTCCCCAATCGCCCTACAAGCCAGGCAGTAGAAATCCCCCTTTGCCGTATCCCTTAGATAAAGATCCCTCAAATCGGCTGCTTCATCAAAAAGCCCCTTGAAGAAATCGTAACTCTTCCCATCATCCAGTTCGTCGAATTCCAAGTCTTCCTTGTCGGATCCGTACTCGGCGTCGAAGAAATTCCGGCATAATCTGAATGCATTTTCCTGCGCCGATAACTCGTTAGAAGCTGGCGGTTGCGGCGGCGATGGTAATTTAGGGATTGAATCCAATTCGGATGGCTGCCGGTCGGGTACGTTCTCCTTCGACCAAGCGGCGACAGATGCTGCTGACTCAGGGAAAGGAGCCCAGCTTTCCAGTAGAGACTCGACCGTTTCTTGGGGTTTTGTTTCCATTATCGAGATTCGGGATAGTTTGCTGCGAGATTAAATTAACGGCTGGGATTAGATAAAATTCATTCATTAGCTTACATTGGAAATATTGCTATTTAAAAATTGATCATCCATTTTTTTTTTGGGTCATTTACATACACAGCACACAATTCATATGTATTAACATATCTAAAATTTATTTATTTATTTATTTTTTACATTTAAACCAGGCAAATCTTTCATATCACCTAAAAGTACAATTATTTTAATTTTTGAAAAGGTATACTTAGTTTGTATATAAAACGTATGACTTGAGTTGTATGCATGCAAACTATTTTATTTAACTACTTTGGGCTCGTTCGGGGCAGCTTATTTGGTGCGGTGGCGTTTTGAAAACACACCAGTTCTGTTTGGGTAAACTGAGTTTCGACAACTTATGTGTTTTCAAAACGCTGAAAACAGCGTTTTCACACCACATATATTTAGGTGCGGTGATAGCTTTCTGACTACGGTCTGACTTTTTCCAAAAAAATAAAAATAAAAATTAATAATAGCTACCACACATAGCTTATCAGCAGATTATTTTTAATCAACTTATCAACAGATTATTCAATAAGCTGCAACTATCCCAAACAGATCCTTAATTCCTATATTTATGAGTTACAATTAAACTATTAAATTTTCATAAACATGCAAAATACGAATTAACATTTTAATCTTAATTTTAATATAGTGAAAACTTTAAAATTAGAATAAAATGATATATATATATATAATGTATATATATATATAGTTGATATACGATTTTCATTGTAAAATTTAATATATTAATTTCATGGTAATTACAGAAATATTCATTTTTCTTAGATAATTTACAATAATAAGGAAAAATATGTACAATAAATTTTTTCAAAAGAAATAAAATTACTATGCATTATTAAAATTTTATCATTCATAGTATTAGTTTTAGAGTAAAATTTGTGCATGTGCATTTACTGAGGCCATCATACATTCAAAAAGCTAAAATTTGGAAACAATGTGTCGGAATCTAAAGAAAAGAGCTTAAATTTGAAAATTATAAATTGAAAGATAAAGTTATGGATTTTAAAAAGGCTGAATTTCATAATGATAAACTAGGATTTAACGAGATGGTCAATTTTTAAATTCTAGAATTTGTAATGGAAAAAGATGAATTAAAGTGCATATGAGTGTGCGGATTTTATAATTGTATGGTCAAAAAAATCATAGACTGGGTTCAAAGATAAGGAGAGAACTCGTCGAGTGGGCTTCATAGATACGCTATATCAATTCAACCGATCAATTGGTTTAATTATGGGAGTATAACTAATAACTAACATATGATGATGGCACATAGAAGTGAAATCAAGGAAGGATCGCTCGATAACTTGTCAATGTAGTCCAACTCATCTCACGATCGAGCGAGCAGAGTTCTCCATAAGATCTATTCCTCTAAGAAGATTAACTCATCACATGACCGAATTATTTGAAAGAGCCATCACTCACAAATTGCACTCGAGAAGATAAAATTACTACGCATCATTAAAATCATGCAAGTTAAATATAAAATGTATTTGGTAGGGAAAAAAAGAGCTCAAGAATATCTGAAAATGGGCCCCATATAAAATTTCTATAGAAAGATTTTGAAATTGCGATAAATTAGTAGAAATTGATGAAAAGATAAGAAATGATCATAAAACTAATAATTATATTAAAAATATTAATTATGTGCAATTGGAGAGCCTATGTTTTTTCTTTTTTTGCAAATAAAATTTAAAAGTTAGATTTTTAATCTGTTTTTTAATTCAAGATGTGTCCTTAATACTACAACTAATACTACAATTATGAGATAAAATAGGAGAATCAGAGACTAATTTACTGATTAATGTAAATTTAATTAGATATTATAAATACTAAGACTAAAACTAAAAAACATGTTTATCAAAATTATTATTTTTTAAATATATATATTATATTATCTTCTAAAGTTTAGTAATCAAAAGCAATGTAATTTGTTGCTGACTATAATAATTTAATTAAATACCCTAGCACTATAATCAAAGGAGAAGTAAATAAAATGAAAAAATTTATTGCCATGCAATTAGCTTCTTCTTCAAGAGCAAAGAAGTTTAGATGGCCGGATTAAAATGTATGCATCTCACATGTAGATGGATGCATCATAACAACATTTGTGAGAAATTTTATAAGTAAGAGAGAAGATGGCACTTAGTACAAACATAGATTTTACCTCTGAATTAATATATGATAATGTTGAATATGATTTTATGAAGATAGAAGGATCGATAATCTTCACTCAATAATGTAAAGAAGAAATATTTTTGATGGTATAAATAAGTAGAATTCTTTCAACATTTCGAGAAAGAGTTTAAGACGAGGTCTTTGCATTGGAAATTATAAACTCTAGAGTGTTTACGTGGGATTGTTTTAGTCTCATAATTGAAACAATTTTCAAATTAATCCTCAAATTCCTCACTGTATATAGTTATTAATGGAGACTATTTTAGTCGATATTTAAAAATATGGGGGACTAATACGACACTTCTATAAACTACAACGAAATCATGTAAACAATTAGGGGAGTATTTTGACAATTTACAAAATTACAAATTATTTGGGCATGTTTGGGGCAGCTTATTTAGTGCGGTTGCATTTTGAAAGTGCACCTGACCTGTTTGGGTAAACTGCATTTTGACAGCTTGTGAGTTTTTAAAAAGCTGAAAATAGCATTTTCACACCACGTCAATCTAGTTGCGGTGACAGTTTTCTGGCTACAGCCAGACTTTTTCTTAAAAATAAAAATTTGTAATAGCTACCATATCAAACTTATCAACAGATTATTTTTAATCAGCTTATCAATAAATTATTCTTACAGCTGTCTCAAACAAACCCTAATAATCCAAATTATACTGACAGAGAAGTAAATGCAATTAATTTTTACTTAATGGACAAACATAACAAAATTTTGGCAGACTTCAAAATTTTTTGTTTATGTGAAAAAAATATTCATTTAAAAATTAATATTCGCTCATTATTTAATATCCAAAATTAAGTAAGATGAGATTTTGATAAGCTAAATAAATAAAGGAATACAATGATTAGATCCCAAATTTTGATGCTTGCTAAAATAAATAATCGTTCATTCATTAATATTTATTCACCAATTAATATGTATGATTAAAGAGCTGACATTTTGATGCGCAGCCTTGGAAGAGTCCTTGATTTTGACGTAATAAATATTCATTTATTAATTGACATTAGTAAACATTATAAAGCTGTGATTGGAATTAAGAATGTTACAACGGATATCTTTTCCATATAAATTGAGGGCAAATGACTTCTAACGGCTACGTTCAGAATTTACTGATATGGGGACACATGAAGGTGACAAAAAAAATCGATTTAGCCTAGGAAAATATTCCTTCCGTGTTATTTCACATTATTCAGGTGTTATTGTGGTGGTATTCATGTGTTATTGTGTTCTGGGAATATTCCCGGTGTTATAATAACAATAACACATGAATACCACCACAATAACACCTGAATAACACAAAATAACACATGAGGAATATTCTCATGTGTTACCGGGCCGGATCACAAAAATGCGTGCGCGTTTCCTTGAAGCCACTTGTCCGTATGTTAGTGGACTCCTAAAGTAGCTCTATATCAGGAGTCTTGATGTAATATTTTTCATAAATTGAGACTTATTTTATTCATATTCATTTAGTTCAATAACACAACCTATTTAATGTAATTTAATTTAATTTATTTTTAACATGACTTATTGTTCATATTCATTTACTTTAATAACACAACCTTGTTAATTTAATTTATTTTATTCATATTCTTTTAAATTAATAACGCGACCTTTTAATTCAATACATTATATTACGCTGGATTTTGATTCAACAATTCTAAAGCATTTTAAAACCATAATCTAAACCTTATGAGACAATATAATTGTAGGGCCGAACTTTCATAATTCAGGTCCAAGGTGAGTACGAGATGTTAAAGGGGATAACCCATCGAACCGGATAGATGGCCCAGGCTAAATCGATCGATCGATCGGTTTAATTAGGGGGGTGCAGCCAATAACTAGTTCCGATGATTTGCACATGTCAAAACAATCTAAGGCAGCTCAATAAGATGCCATTGAAATTCAAGTCATTCCAAGGTTGAGTTTGGCAGAGCTCTCCAATCAGATTTATTTCTCTAAGAAGATTAACTCGCCTCATGACCGAGTTGATCCAAAAAGGCGTCGCCAACAAACAATAATTGAGAAATTTTTTTTTTAATGATTTATGTTTGCTAAAAATAGAATATAATAAATATTTAATTTGTGATGCATAAGCCAACCCATCTATAAAGTGATGCGGCCATTCTAATATAAGAGAAGAGTCCCGAGTAAGAAAAAGAAGATCATTTTCTCATTTTTCTTACCTATTTTTTTAGCTCAAATTCCTCATTATTTCATCCATTTTATTAGTAGTGATACGCCGCCAACAAATTTTCATCCTCAGGCACGAATCTCGAGGAAATATTTTGAGTAAGAAATATTCAAATCTTGATAAAAAATCATCCAGAGCTCCGATTTCAACAAACTTATAGTAAAATTGACTGACTCGATGAGAATGACCCAATGATATCAAGGTTAGTCCAATCCAAGTCAAATCAAGCTCAGATAAAGCAATTAAATAATGCGATTAAATCATTTTTGAAAGATTTTTGGACACTTTTAAAAGATCAAATGAATGTCGAATTCAACGAGTTTATAGTCGAATCGAGCGTCTCGACAAGAAGAATCCAACGAGCTCAAGATTGCTCAATTCTGGCATCGTTAAGACACTCAAATGTCCATCAAACGCCATCTGATCAAAAACAGCTATCCGGACCGTCCGATAAAAATGGTTCATATTCTTGCATTAATTGCACTCATAACACTATAAATAAAGCCTCACTTTCTCACATGACGGAGGGAGGTTTGAGAGAGAACTTGAGGCTTTGAGAAGGAGCTTAAGTTCAACATCATCTCAGCCACCGCAAACTACCGTCAACCACTACCGATCACCGCTGACCTCTGTCGATTAGCATCGATCGTCATCAACTATCGTCACTGCTAACCAGAGCCGTCATTCGACGTTGTATCTTGGAAAATCTAGTAATCCTTTTCTATCTGTGGGACAAGGGACATCTGTAATCATCAAATTATGTCTGTGGGACAAGGAACATCTGTAATCATCAAATTATAGTGGATTTTCTTACTATGTCAGAAACTGAGCCAGACCCCGTGATTTTTTCCCTTTACGGGTTTTCCACGTAAAAACTTCTGGTGTCATCACATGCTAATTCATTTTCATCTGAGTGTGTGTTGAATCCTCGTGCAACGCTAAAACGATAATCCATTACTCTACCGCCACGAATTATTTAGCACACATCTAGTAGTATGGATTCACGTACAAATTATGATCCAACAATAATATTTTTTAAATAATTAATTATTATAAGTCAACTTTTTTTGTCATCACCAATTAATTTTAAGATAAATGTAATATATGATTATTCAATTAAAATATAAAATATATTATTATCTTAAAAAAAAACTTCTATAATTTGAGATTTATTTTAATTGATAAAAATAACCATGCAAGGTAAATATAAATTGTATTTGGCAGAAAAAAAAACTCATAAGTATGGGGATGTGGGCATTGGGGGTGTAAACGAGTTGAGTCAAGCTCGAGACATCCTCAGATTGAGCTTAAGTTTGATTAATTTTGTCAAGTTCGAGCTCGAGCTTGACATTAAGTTTATGAGTTTAAATATAAAAGAGAGAAAATAATATAATTTAAGATATTGTTTTGATAAATAACAAATAGAATGAACAACTAGAAGAGAAATAATAAGAAATTATTTAATATAAAATATAAAATATTTCAAATATTTTAAAGATAAAATCATCAATTTAGTATATTTTGAGTATAATTTTGATACTTCATCAACAAATTTATCATATGACACAAATCTCGAGGCAATATTTTTAGCAAGAAATAGCCAAAATTCATTTAAAAATTATCAAATATCCAATTTCAGCAAACTTACAGTCAAACTGATACAATCGACGAGAAGAATCCAATGATACCAAAATTGGTCTAACCTGAGTCAAATCAAGCCCATAAATATTTTTGGATGCTTTTAGTACATACTTGGAAGGTCAAACATAATTCAAATTTGACAAACTTACAGTTGAATTGAACATCTCGACGAGACAAATCTAACAAGCCAAATATCATTCAATTTTGAATTTTTGACATAATTAAGAAACTTTAAATGTTTACAAAATGTCGTCTAATCGAGGAAATCTCCCCAGACTCTTTAATCAGAGTAGTCTGGATTCTTTTCTTATTTGCAACCTGGACTTTATAAACAGAACACTGCCCCCCCCTTGGGAGGGGACCTAGACTTCAACCCAAAGAAGGGTCGGGAGAAGTAGGGGTGAAACACTATGACATTTCTATATTAAAAATTCGGAAAACACTTCTCGTTTTTGTAGTTGCCGATCGCCATCAACCACCAGCCATCGACCATCATCTACTACCACCACCCACCATTTGCTCCTTTCCACGAAATCCCATGCGGAGTCACAACTTGCATAGCAGAATCCCAATATACGTTACGGAATAGTGAAACATTATAATTGTATGACCAAAAATTCATAATTCATGTTCAAAGTGAGTACAATATATTAGAGCTGACAACTTGCCGAATCAGATAGATACTTATGCCAGGTTAATTTGGATCCATCAACTATGATAATTTACCAATAGATGTTGAACCAGACTAAGACACCTTGATAACTCACTAATGAAATCCAAGTCATCCTAAAGGTCGAGTTGGAGAGCTCTCCATCAGATTTATTCCTGTAAGAAGATTAACTCACTCCATGACCAAATTGATAGAAAAAGACGTCATCAACAAACTGCAAATATTGAGGAAAAACTTTTATAATGTATGATTATTCATTACATAGACAAGGATAATACTAATAGTAGTGCCACAAGTAGAAGTCAGTGGAGATGGAAGATACTTTATGATTGGAAAACAATAAATAGTTGATTTGTTATGCATAAGTTAACCCCTCTATAAATTGATGCGACCATTGCTATGCAAGAGAAGAATCCCTAACTAAAAGAAGATCGTTTTGTCAGTTCTTACCTTTTTTTCTTAGCTCAAACCTCTCATGATTTCATTCAATATATTAGTAGTATGGATTCACAAACATATCATGATCCAATAATAATCTTCTTAAAAATGGTTAATTATTATAAGTGAAAACCTTGGGTGGGTCATCATGAACTAATTTGAAGTTAAATATAATATATGAATATTCAATTAAAATTTTTATTATATAATTAACTTAAATTAAATTCTATAATTTGAGATTTATTTTTATTGATAAAAAAGAATTAAATATAAAATAATGCAAGGTAAATATAAATTGTATTTATCTGAAAAAAAAAAAAAAAACGCATGAGTATGGGAAAGGGATCACCATATAAAATTTCTATATGAAGATTTTCAAATTGCAATAAATTAATAGAAATAAGATAAAAAGGATAAGCTATGATAATAAAAGTAAGCATTTTCTAATTATTTCATTAATAAATATTAATTATATGCAATTAGAGTGCATAAGTTTTTATGTATTTGCAAATAAAATTTAAGAGTTAGATTTTTAATTCAGGATGCCTTTGTGGCATTATAATTATGTGATGAGTTAAGAAAATAGAAAATATTTTGCTAATTAATGTGAATTTAGTTAGTTATAAGAAATAATAATAATAAAACTCATATATATGATAAGAAAAATGTATTTTTTTATAAAGTAAGTATAGTACCTCATCACCTTAAGTATCATGATCAAAATAACACTACATACACCAATATAATTTGTTGCTCAGTAAAATAAGTTAATTAAATTTCCAAGTAACATAATCAAATAATAAGTATATAAAATGAAATAATTATGTTGCTGGCTAAAAAAATTGCATTGAAAAAAATGAATTTAATGGTTGCAATATTTTTGATATTCAAAGAAAGAAAATGTGAATTCTAACTAATTTTATGGACAATATGCAGTTTGCTTCTTCTTCATGAAAAAAACTCTTTAGATGTGATATACATCCACAAATTTTTATCATCGACATGTATCTCGAGGTAATTTTTTGAGCAAGTAAAATTTAAACCTCAATTAAAAATCATTTAAAATTTTAATTTCAACAAACTTATAGTCAAATTGACCGGCTCGATGAGACAACACAATGATACAGAAGTTAGTCCTATCCAAGTCGAATCAAGCCCAAATCGAGTTGTTAAGCCAGCTTGGAAAGAATTTAGTGCCTAATTAGAAGGTCAGATGGGTTCCAGAAGTGACAAATTTTTAGTCGAAGCAAACAACTCGATGGGGCAAATCCAACGAGGCCTAGATCACTCAATTCCAACTTTGCTAAGGCACTAAAATATTTATAAAATTTTGTCCAATTGAGGGAATCTTTCTGAGCTGTCTGATTGAGTGGTCTGGATTCCTTATTAGTAGGGAAGCATCTTCCAGGCTCTATAAATAGAACCCTATCCCTTTCATGAAAGGGTACCTAGACTTTGAACTAGATGATGACTGGAGTCTAGAGGAGGGGTTGAGGTCCAATTTACTACAATGAAGGTAATACGAACTCCACCCACTCCTGCAGTCGTCGAGCACCGTTCACCATCCCCTGTTTGTTGCAACAAAATCTCTTTAAGGAATCATGACTTGCATTATGAAATCATGTCGTTTGTTTTGGAATAATGTAGCATCCTACAAACCAATGCAATGACAGACCCCAAAGATGGTGTAGTGACGTAGTCTAAAGACGCTCTAATGATGTATCTTGAAGACAGTGTAACGATGCATCCCAAAGATGGTGTAATAACTCACGTTAAATATGGTGTAATGACTTGCCCCACATTCGGTGTAACAACACATCTGAAATTTGGTGAAACGATAAGGCACATTTATAGTGCAATGATGCCTTCCAAAGATGGTGTTCAACACACCCTGCAATAGCTGCTTATAATTGCATTGCTAAATATACAATGAATTTCTCTAGACTTTCGAAGCTCTCTACATAACCAATTATAGCCAACCTGATCCACAACCCATGCAACTCAATCTTGGCCTTTGTGGCCTACAAACATTATCACAACTCATATAACTCTTAACTCCAGCCACTCCAACCTACATACATTATCATAGCTCATGTGGCTCTCAACATTAGCCTCTGCGGCCTACAGATGCTACTACAACTCCTTAATATGACCTTTGTAGCTAATAGATGCTCCTAAAGCAATCATCTACATCACATATGACCCACTTCTACCACAACTCTTAACTCTGATCTCTAAAAAAACTAGTGCTATAACCATTGTCTACAAAATTCACAAGGAACTCCTCCATAACAATCAACTATGTTCTTAGCGGCTGATATCGACTATTATTATTGAAATAACATTGTCCATGAACTTTGTTATTCTATCTTCGTTAGCTCAAAAGAAGAGTGGTCATGTGTACTCACCATTACATAATGAATTATTTCAATTAGGTTAAGTCTTGTGATTTTTTTCCCTTTTCAGGGTTTTCCACGTTAAAACTTTACATGCCTCTATTTTAATTACCTAAGTGTGTGTTGAATTTTTATGCAAAAAAAAGTTGCTAATAATTACTCTACCATTGTGGACTTTCTAACACACAACAAATTGTCTTTGTATGTGAGAAATGAAGTCTCGTTCAACTAAGTCGTTAAGTATGAGATGCCAAAACCCAACTTCATTTTTCAATGATATACTTACTCTACCATTGTGGACTTTCTAACACACAACAGTTTGTCTTTGTATGTGAGAAATGAAGTCTCGTTCAACCTAGTCGTTAAGTATGAGATGCCAAAACCCTACTTCATTTTTCAATGATATACACCATCCAGCTTGTGGATGAACCTCCTCTGCACCTCTTGAGTATCATTTCTAAAACATTTTTTGATGTAGAGGATAACCTTCACTATAATAAAAAAAAGTCCATTCACATTAAAATCCAAAGCATGACTGTATTGGGGTAGTCTTCCAACATCCCATTCAGACATCAAATCTACAAGAAGCATTTTTTAGGCTGGAGGGGCAACCTTCACTACAATCTTGAAAGATCATTCATATTAAAGTTCCATACATGATTTTTGTGGGAGTATTCATCCCACGTATCATGCAGACATCAAATCTTCAAGAACAACTTTTAGATTGGGGGACAATTATGATCACAATAAGCATTTCCTCTGCACTCCCTCATTGTATTGAAGTTCCTCTTCAACTTGAAAAGGAAGCTGATCTCTTCAAGGTTTGATACGTGAGTTGCTTTATAAGTTTGTGTAGAAAACACCCCCATTAGGAGACAACAAATTCAAAAACCATAACTAGCAAATTTGCAAAAATATTTCTTGCATATGATTGCAATCATATCTCTAAGAAAAACTATTGTCTATTTTGACCTGCAACTCAGCTTCTAGAAATACAAAATATTTTGTAACACCTCATTTAGGGTTTATTTGGTTACAAGATGAATCCAATCCAACCTCTTCTATCATAGGATATGATTATCTAGCTTCAACTAATAACCTCAAATGGCTAAAAAATTCTTGGTGGATTCCCATCAACTTCTTTTGTTATAAGGTACATTAGTCAAGTGAATGTGCTTTAAATAATAGACTACGAAATATCAAACATTTGTAGTGACAGACAAGGTCTTCACCCATACCATTGGAAGACAAGCCCAAGAACCAATTCTTAATGGGAATCTAGTAGTAGACACACTCCTCACTACGAAGACCATTTTAGAGCTAGTGATAGATAAATGCTCTACTCATACCCCTAAAAGATGAGCCCAAAAGGCAAATCTCGATGAAAAGTTAGTAGTGAATTAATTCTTAACTAGAAAGACTCCTTGGGAGTAAGTAGTGTTTTTCATTATGTTTCTTTCTTTCTTTTTTTTTTTAAAGAGTCGTCAGCCTGTCGATCGTCGTATACTTCCCTTCTCCGAATAAATATCTCTTTCAAATTATATGAATGACTTGAAGAAGAAGGGAACCGGAAAAGAGGGACATACAACAAAGATGACAACCACGAGGAAAAAAAAACAAAACGGGGAGAGTCTACATACAATACACCTCACAAGGATATGTCAAGTATGTCTGCATAAATGAGATTGGGCGAAGGCACCTTAGACCAATATCCGCGAAAGAATACCTACGTAGGCTACCAATAACCAGAGATTCAAGTAGATGCCTGTTCTGGGGTTAAGAGCACTCCCAATGGGGCGTGTACCACTTGGTTAATTACATCTTTGGGAATACCCAAGAATACTTACGATAAAAGATGTTTCTCTTATATTATCGTAGACTTGAGAAAATAGGATTTTAAAGGGAGGTTATTCCGTGTAGGAACGCTCTTATGCTTCAAAGCTCTGGCTAAGTCATTTGCAGAGAGTGAGTATCTCACATCCCAAATAAGTAGCAGCTTATCAGCACATGATAACCATAGAATAACTAATAATCATCTTAACGGGGGTACCCCAATACATCAAAACACGTCCAGGCTGTAAGGGCAGATGACAAGTTGTGGTATCTTAAACGAGTGACAACTCATCGACATCAGACCGTCAAGATGATACCAACAAAGTCAATAGAAGAAAAAGGGCTCAACAGGGGTAATCAAAGGAAAGGGAGGATTAATCCATAAGAGATAGAGGTAGCCAAGTCAGAGTACTACAGACCCGTTATCTTAAGCTACTAAGACACTAAGCCTACCTGGTCGTGAATGTAGTCGACCCAACATGTCCTGAGATCCCCGGTCAGCAACCCGTGAATTGCATTATCCACAGAGATCTTGGTAGCCCTAAGGTCAAAGGAAGAAAACTTTGTCCTATGACTATAAGTTAGAGCTCCAAGAGGTGGGACTTACACCTGTCGAAATGACAATGATGCCTCAGGAAAGAAAGAGAGGTGAAGGTTCAACTACAAATTTGGAAACACTCCGAATAAAAGGACTTACACCCCGTTTGGGTCGGGGAGCCTCCAGACACGTTTGACATACTAGACAACCACCCAAGAAGAAATCTATGATGGGCTAGTCGGGTTGGAGAAGTACGGGGGCTCCTCCTATAGACATGCAGATATGAATGCAATTATCTAGAGCGATCCTTAATTATTGTGAAGACCCTATTAATATGAATTAGGTTATAGCCATGTTATACAACTCATTTTAAAATAAGCCAGAAGGCCATGCATGAAAATAAAAACAGGCTTTGAAAATCCTGAATATTTTAATCTTAAATTTTAATTTATCTTGAATGTTTTATGCATGTTTTCTTAAGAGGAAAATTTATAATTTTTGGGTCCTTAATGAGCCTAGCTTATAATTTTCGTGGAACTCCAGATGCACATAAATAAATAATGAAAAACAATCCAAACATGCAGACATACAAATGCAAATGTAGAATGTAAAATAAGCCAAATAAAATAATAAGTAGGTCAGTGTCACTGGGTCGGCAATATATGCCAAAAAAAAAATAAGAACAGTCAAACTTCGCATATACATGTCCGGTCTCTAATTCTATACATCAATATTAAATGCAGAATTAAAATACAGGCACGAGCATATGCTCTTGGTCCTCTCCATGTGGTTCTTATGTCAAACACCTCAAAACCCATGTTCATATCTTATTTCTGCTACAGGACTCTCCTAGGACTTTAAAAAGTATATAGGAAAAGTAAAAAAAAAAATGATTCAACCAGCATGAAAACAAGTGTTAGCGGGGAATGCTATGTAACACATACAATAATCCATGCCTTATAAGTGGGGGAGCTAAATAGCACTTGCAAGCAAAATGATCAGAAACCATTATATGCTCCCCTATAGTGGTACTTGTGTGTGTGCATGTAAATAGGAACGACTCCCTGCAAAGGAACACCCTAATACACTACCATGCATATGCAACATGCATGCACACCAAAAAAGAGCGAAAAAAGTGACGCATAGTTAGCGAAGGAGCAAAAAAACATCACACAATAATAGTCAAAGGCATAAAAAAGGACTACCTAGCATTCTAACCCCTATCCTAACACACTATCTAACAAGAAAGTGTCATAACCAGCATCTAAGTGAAGGATCAGACTCCGGGTAAAGTATGACTTCGGAGGGGTTGCCTTACTGACCCCACCCTAAAGATTCAATGAATTTAAAGGGTGTCACCCAAGGTGGATTTTGAAAAGAGTTGGCCTTATATACGACCTACTTAGTTACACGTGTAATTTCAAAATTATGGTGGATGTAGTGATATATAATAAATATTTTTTTAATTTTATTTAGTTTTAAAATAAGGGTTATTAAATGCGAGCCTGTAACATGCAAGGTGATACAAGTTAGATCCCACGGATCCTTAACATTGCCTTACTTGTGTCAATCCCGATGACTTAACTCACATTGCTCACCGGAATCGACCCGGCAAGCAATGTTTGTTAAGACATTGTGACTGACACTAAAGTCACTCTCCTATCGAGTATGACTCATTATCCATGCAAGCATGCAAATGCAAACAAACATATGATAGAAGTGATGAAGCTGAGTATGCCATGAATGCAGTGATTCATAAAAAATTGGTGTGCCGTGGACGCATTGCCCTGAAGAAAAGTTGTCGTAGAGGCAGTGACCCGAAGATGGGCGTGCCGTGGAGGCAGGGGCCCACAACTGGGTATGTCGTGGAGGCAGTGACCTGAAGAGGTGCAACATAAACAAATGATAATAATCATGCAAAATAACACATACGAGATGCATTTCATCATACAATTAGGCGAACAGACACATGCAAAATAATGCAAAAAGCATACAAGCATGTAAGTGATCGGTCGGTCGAGTCGTGGTGGTTGGTCGAACCAAAATGTTTGGTCGACTGAGTTGGGGTGGTTGGTCAAACCAAAGTGCACGGTTGACATGGTCGGGGTGGCCGGTCAAATTAAAGTAGCCCGTCAACCGGGCCAGGATGGCCGATCAAACCAAAATGCTCGGTTGATCGGGCCGGGGCGGCAGATCGAACAAAAGTGAAATGTCCACCGGGCTGGGGCAGTCGGTCGAGATGGCCCGTCGAGGCAAAGTGAGATGTTGTTTGGGCCGGTGCAGCTAATCGAGGCAAAGTAAAGGCCGACCGGGCCAGGGCAGCTGATCGAGGAGAAGTGAGATGCTGACTAGGCCGGGACAACCAATCGAGGCAAAGTGAGATGTCAACCGGGTTAGAGTGGTCGGTCAAAGCAATGGTGACATGCAACATGCTTCAAATAGTATATGTAACTCAAAGCATGCAAACAATCATGTCGATAGCAAACTAGACCCGTGATAATGCTCTCACTTAGGAACCTAAGGATTCAACACATTAATGTGTGGCGTAGCTACCTCCTGCTTCGGTGAGGCATGTGAAGAGTTTCTCCCCGGAGATTCTGAGGGGGAAACTCTCCACGAGGTTGTGAAATGGGTTAGCTACAAAGCTTTTCCCATTTCACCAATCCTCAACATTTTGCAAAGTGAGTTAACTACAAACTTTTCTCACTTTGCAAAACCAAACTCCCAATTTCTTAAAGGATAATTGGGGAATCCAAAGCAAGGGGAGGAAGGGACTTCAACCCGTAGGACATGTGCTAAGTTTCACAACAAAAAAAGAAACACTCAGCTTCGCAAAGGGGTATTTGGCCATGTATGGAAAATCTTAACCTAAAGTTTCACTCTAGGAATATCAATGATCCATCACATAGACATGTCGCAGCGCCGACTCACGCCGGTGCACATACCCTGTGTGGGCAATCAAACCCACACACCTAGCGAAACTAAACCCTAGGGCTATTTAGAAACTCGAGAATCTCACCATCGTGACAGTTGTGGATGTGTTCTCTTTATGTTGAAGGGGAACCCATGTGCTGACGTGCCTCGTAACAAACCACAGAAACGAGGGAAGATGGGAGCTAGCGAGAGAGGTTACTCGACGACGATGAAAAAGGAGAACCTACGAGGATGCCGACGTGAAGAGCGTTGGCAGAGATCTTTCCCTCAACGTGGAAGACGTCCATGCCTCCCCAAACATCGGTACCTTCACTGTCCGTCGATGGTGGATCACTCCGACGAGGTTTCCAATCATCGAAAATAAGGGACAATGAGGTGGAGGAGTTAGCTCACCTGCAACATGCAATAGAAATGCCAAATGCGCTGAGGAGAGTGCGAAATTTGGGGTTGTACTATGAGGGAGGCTATTTCATCGTGAACTGGACGCCGACGAAGGAGTTGGTTGGCTAGATGTCAACAACAAGGAGGAGAAAGCTAGAGTGTGGCCGACCAAGACGAAGAAGATGGTGGTTGGTTGCTGGGGGTCTTGACGAGGAAGTGAGCTCCGACAACCGCATGCTTTGCGGTCGAGAAGGAAGACACCGACAAGGTTCACAGGGCAGAGGAGGCATGGTCGAAGCAGGCTCTCTCTCAGGTAGGAAACTCGGTTATGGAATTAACCAGCGGCATGAAGGTCTCACCGGCAAGGAACGAGGACTAGTGTATCTCGAGCGCAAGGAAGAGGGCCGATAAAGGTGGCGATGAGGGAGGCTCGGGCTAGGGTTTCTTACGAGATAAGAGTGAAAGCTTCAGAACTCTCACGATCAAGAGAGAGGATCTGGGGATTAGGTTATGCGATGGGTATTTTAAAACCCTCTTCTTTTCTATTTTATTTTTTTATTTCATTATATAATTTAAACACGTTGATTTACACATTACCGACTCCTTCGCGAAACCATATTGATATGAGTGTCTTTCCCGGGTAAAGTCAATGTTCCGAATGCGCTTGTGCGGTCCGTTTCATGATCTTAGTTCATTTGGACAACTTCGTCGATGATCAGGTCAACTCAAGTCAGTTTCACGCATGACGCGACAAACAAGTCAGAATTGTTCGACAAGCAAAATATTGACTGAGCTTCACCAAAAATTAGGTCAACAAATAGACCCCTAATAGGTGTGGTGTGTTGAACAAGCACACCACGCGTATTGGTGTTGACTGAAACGATCAACAAAATCTGCAGGGTCTATGCAAAGATACTTAAGGCACAATATGGATCAGGTTGTATTTGAGATGAATTTGAGCTGAAGATTTTACAACTCTCGTTGGGGATTAGTGGATGTATTTTCAATTTATAGCTGTGAATTCAAGCTACCAACCTCAACATTGATTTTTTTCAGCTGGATATTTGTCAAATATTGATCATTGACTCTCGTGGGGTTTTCAAGATATTCAACAGAAAGATTAGGCCAACTTAGAATACTGCTGGGGAACTTACATTCAAGCTTGAACTAATCGAGAAAATGTCGTCTGTTGTCTTAAAAGCCATTACGGAGTTGAAGTAAAATTTTCCTCCAACCTAACCGAAACAAAAAGACTAGACCAACTCGGAATAACGTTAGGGAAGTTACATCCGAGCTGGAGTCAATCGAGAAAATATTATTGTTGTCTTAGGAGCCATTACAGAGTTGAAGTACGCTTCACCTCCAACCTAAGCGAAGTAATCCCTATACTACTTGTGCGATACATATACTTGTGTTAGCATCCTAGCAAATATTTGAAATCGATATATAATACCTTAAATCTTTAAAAGTGGCAGCTATAAAGATTTAAAGAAATATTAACTATCCTGAATTATATTATTGTTGTGGCTACCGCAACGACCAGACCACATCAATTACTTACATGTTTCTTGAAATTTCCATGATGTTTTTTTGTAATTTTTTTTCTTTATTTAATTTATTTAGTTTGTTTAATCAACTAATTTCATGAATTAAAGGAAAATCAAATTGAACCATTAAATCATCTTTTCTAGCCTTAAGGAAATTCAAGGAACATATCAAGTTCAAGAACTTCAAATAGTTCCAATCTCATAATATTTTAAATTATTTTCATTTTTTTATGATTATTTGGCATTCTAATAGTTTTATTAAATTTAAAAATTATTTAATGTCATTAAGCTTTGATTTTATTTTTCATTTATTCTTCATGATTTTTTTTAATATGTTGCTTTTATTTAATTTTTTTTCATTTTTCTTTGATTTCTTATAAATTTTCAAAGTTATATTACATTTTTTGGAATTATTAAAGATTTTTAAATCTATTTAACGGTTTTAAAGGTGGGCCAAGTTAGTCGTCTATTTCTAGCCATGTCTGTAGCGCTTTCCAAGCATCGTCCTTCCACTGGCCAGTAAATGATTGGAGGTCGTCTGCGCAACTCACATGGAACGAGCCGATGTGCACCTTAAAGACCACCACATCATCACATGACCAAGTGCGTCGTCTAATTCTTTTAATAAGACATGGACAACATCGTTCATTATCCCCAAAGGATTGATGAATCCACTAATGTTTAAGGAAATACGCTTGAACCTTGAGCTCTAATGCTCTGATTAACGAATTAAAACTACGAAAAGCTTTATCTAGCCAAATCTTATCTATTTAGCAGTCAAGATTGTATAACATGCAAGTTTATTTCAAAATCGTCCAAACATGACAAGCAATAAGAAAATTTGGCTACATACCTTATACAATGTGTTTTCTTCCTAATTTATAGATTACAATACATTTATAGGGATCCAATAAGTATGCTCTAGGCTCCAATTGCAAAGTCTAATGAATTCTTGTATCTTTCCAATCAACGTCATCCACTCTTGGTTGAAAAGTGATTTAGAGGGCTCCATCTTGAGTTATTGAATGCAGGAGGTAGTTTTTGAGCTCAAGAAAACTATTAGAATGAGTAGATGATAAAATTGATGTAGCCGCCATAAAAACCTATGATGTTCTGGTTCAAGGCAATTGATTTATTGGTGGTTTCTATGGTATCAACTATGGAAATGGTTGGGAAAGATTCTTAGAGCTCTAAGCAAAGTTTTGGGGTGAATTGGACAAAGCTTTGTCGAGGGTTTGGGTTGGAATTAGCTTGAGCCCAAAATATAAGGCTATTTATAGAGAACACTTGAGCTTGGATTCAACTTTAGCGCATGACACCAATAATTGGTTCAAGTGCTGAGGTGGAAAGGTCATCTTCTTGTAGCCAATGAGGATTAACCACATTGAAGGTCAAACTTGGTGTGCTACCACTTGGGAGGTGACATGTGGTCTTTAAAATTGTGTTAACTTGCAAGGAAAGATATGATGGTTTGGCTAGGCATGGTTCACCCTCCCTTTGTTGTTATTTTGGTTAGGATTACGTTGGGGTGGTTTTCAAATTAGCCAATAGGATTGGGGTAAGTGTTTGGGAAGTTATGCCGATGAATGAAATCTTGGAATGAAGCTTCCAAAAAAATTGAAATGAGTTGTAAATTGCTTAAAGTGTGGCTCCAAATAATTAAATTGGGGGCTCAAATGGTTTCAACAAGTTCAACAATGGATATGGCTTGACAAGGAGGCAAATGGCTTTGAAAAGGTGGCTTTGGGGTGGCTTGAAGATAGATCCAAAGTGGCTTCAAAATTGGCTTGGATTCAGATGTGCTGGCAAGTAGATGGATAAAAGGTTCCAAGGACAAATATAGGTGAGCTTGTGTGTGCAATTGTGGCCAATAGAAGGGCCCAAAAGGAAGGACATTGGTTTGGAAAGGTTCAAAGGTTGAGTGGGTGAAATTTTTGGTGATTTTTATTTTATTTTAAAAATTAAGGAAAATTATCTAGTGGCTTTGAATGCTTTGTGAGTATTTGGTGAATATTTACTGGGTTTTTGAAAATTTTATTTTGAATTAAAGTAAATTTAGGTAAATTTTAAAATAACATGAAAATTGGAAGAACATATTTTGGAAAAATACCATTTTATTATATTTTTGATTTTTTTTACTAAACTTTATTTATAAAATTAATTGTTGAATTACTTTTTAAAATATTTTTGATTTATTTATTTTTTTAAATTTTTTTTTGTTTTTTTCTTAATTTATTTTAAATTTTATTTTATTTTTGAAATATTTTCTTAATTTACAAATCTCATTCCTTTACTTTCAATTTATTAATTAATTTTGAAAAAAATATTTTGAATTTTGAAAATTTTGTTTATAATGTTTTAACAAATTTCAATTGTGTTGATTTCAATTTGATTTGATTTAATGATGAATTTTCTAATGACTATTATTTTAGTTTTTTTTTGAAATTATAGTGAATTTATCATTTCTTTCTCTTTATTAAAGGATAAGCCTCTTTTCTTAGCTTAAAGTAAACTTCAAATCCAAATGAGTTCTCTACAAGCTAAAATAGGAGCTATCCAAAGACAGTGAAAGTGAGTGAAGTGCCTCAAAGAAAGACAAAAAAAAAAAAGACCCAAGTCTCTAAGGTCAAAGGGTTGCTTTAGGCATATCAAACCTATATTAACTCAAATTAAACTTCAATGGTTTGTCCTCAATCATTCCAACCAAGAGTTGAGTATTGAAGGTTAAACATATGAAACTATTAGGTTCACAAAATGTTTCAATCTTTAGTTAGCATTGATCCCATCACTAGTCGTCTAGGAAGAACCACTACAAAATCCTAAGGTTAAACATCAATTCTAGAGAGAGAACAAGACCTCACTCAAAAAATGAGGTCAACCCAAGACTATGAGAACTCAATTTAAGCTTCAATGACTTAAACCTAATCATCTCAACCAAAGTTTGAAGATTTTAAGTTAAGCATATGAAATTATAAGGAGTGAAGGATGTAGTTCACTTTCAGGCAGGCACCATTCAGGTTAGTGAAATCAATACACATTCACCATTTCCCCATTACCTTGTGAACCATCACCATGTTTTCTACCCGGAATGGATACTACACCTCTTTAATGTATCCCACTTCCAACGGCTTTTGAAATTCCTTGATTGGCTTGGCTAAGGATAGAGCCATTGACGTCATTTTCTATTTTGTCGGTCGCGCCAAAGGGTTGATGCCGAGGTGATGGCAAGCTACATCTATGGAAGCTTCTAGCGTCTCCTCGACAGACCAAGCAAAGACTTGACAATATCCCCAGAGATTATGAGCAAGATTCTCTTTATAACATGTACCAGAAATGATATTTAGTCAAAATGACTTACTTTCATTATCGAATCCGACAGGGACTTCCTCAATTATCAAGTTGGTTTTTAGACGACTCATTGTGTATCCAACTCTAGTGGCTCTCGGTGCACGCTGTAGTAGGTGCGTGACTGCTCTAAATATCCTCAGACTGTGATGATTTCTTCATCACTCAGAAATTTTATTGTTGTGTGGTAGGTTGAGACTACTACCTTAAAAGGTGCTCAATAACGGCTAACCAATAGTAGCATTGTACATTGCAGGTAAATTTAGTACGATGAAATCGGCCATAGCATTAATTTTTTTGTTGCCCTCTCCCCAAGTCATAGGGGTAGTGGTTGGAACACCAAGGTTTCTTTCTTCTCGCGAGAGACAATATAATAATTCGGGCATATCCGCTAGGCGCCAAATTTTTGAGACCCATTTTAACAAATACCAATTTGAACAAAATGTTTATTAAGTTTTCGGTGTCACGGGGGGGGACTGCTCATAAGGATAAGGCTATTATTTATAGCTAGCTTGGGCGAAATCTTTTTAGGCTTCCTCATCGGGTGGCCTCTACTCTGTCTCGTCCAAGGATGGCGAGGACGACCCTTGCGATGTGAATAGCATGAGCATATATCAGTTTACTTTACTTTTTTGTTGTTGGAACCTTTGTTGGACGTTGATTAACTCCCTCGATCGCAATGAATACCTTCAACTCGACTCAAATCAACCCCCAATTAGGGCCTATTCTTCTATCATGTCTTTGGTCCTGATCATACCTTTTTGGATCTCAAACATACCCCGACAATCTTCATGGGAGCCGGCTTTCAATGAAAGTCCTTATTTTAGATGGCAGACAACACTTTTTTGGATCTCAAACAATACCCCTTTTTTTTATTTCGATTATAGATGTTGGGGCCATTCGTTCCCAGCTTTGAGCAGCCCAAGCATGAGTTTGAGTACCGATCGTGCGATATCAAGTATTGGTCCATGGGCAGCCATCTCCTTTGAACTCATGCTCTGCTGACTGGCTGAAAAGAGTGTGTGCATGTATTATTACTATTATTTTGCTTCCACTACAGTAAATATAATTTTGTTTGGTCGCAGATAACAATTGGTCTGATCGCACACATTATCTGCAGCAAAGTTAGCGCTTCCCTCCACGAAGCAAACCAGCGCTTGCACTTGTTTCACTGTTACAAACAAATAACCGAAGCAAAAAGTTTCAATACGGAATATTTGATGATAAAAAAACCTCACGAACAGAAGAAATCTGAACATTGTCAATACATCCTAATCTTCTACAATGATTAGTCTCTCAGAAACTACTTTCAAGTAAACTATAGCGAGCTGAGGGCAGTCCTGCAGAGAATCCAAAATTTTTCAATCTCTGCAGAGTTTTCTCATCATCATTCATAAACTGATAACAGCAATAATTACAGATTAGTTGAAGAAAATAAATTTCCATTTTGCACCTTAGTTCATATCCACCAATCATAATCGGTCTTATTCATATGATTCCTCGGACAAATCATTGTTCTCCTGCAAGATGAAGCAGATGGTTAATGTTGCATGATGGAGGAGAAAATCTGATACAGAAAAAAGTTGAAATGTTTTACCTTCATCTTCAAGTACTCTGACATGGCCTTCTCAAACTCGGCCCTTTTCTCCGTAGCTATATCATAATATGCTACTTTTTCCTAACAAGCGGAGAAGGGAAAATGTGATAATTAATTATTACATACTAAAGTTGAATAATAAATGTCTAAGTATTTCAAATATTGATATCACATAATCATATAATCAGGGTTTACATGCAAAGAATAAAAGTCTCAAATACTAGAAAATGGCTCTCAAGGGGTTGCAGAAGAATATCATAAAGTTCTGCTTGAGCTTGAGATTCTTCTCCTGGACAATGAGGATTATTAAAGATAAGGCGTGTTTTCATACATACCACGTAATTCTTATGTATTTGCATATCTAATACCTAACTTTTATTTAGATTAATAACACTCAAATCTTTAACATCACATAAAAAATCCTAATTTGTTAACTTTTAAATCAAATGCGCTTTTTCTATGCATAAATTTATAGCATCTAAGTGTTATAAATGTAAATATCAAACTTTAGGAGATGGATACATAAATTCATATAATTGTGTAGTTAATATTATATTATAACGGCTATCACTACGCCGTTATTACTTATTATTTGATTTTATTTCTTGATTATGTATTTCCACTTATTTTATTCTATTTTACTTTCTTTCCTAGTTATTTTATTCTGTTTTTGCTTTCCATTATTATGCCTATTGTAATTGGGTTTAAATACCCCTCCTATCAATGAAATTGAGTTGTTCTATTCCACATCTCAACATGATATTTCCAACAGCCGCCGCCTCCACCCCCTCATTCTAACTGCATGAATCCTTCTATTCCAGAAAATTTGTGGTCACGGACAGCCTTTCGATTCGTTCTGCGGACGGACAGTTACGAGTCGGTCCTCCTATTCCTGCTTCAAGCAGCCGTTTTTCTCTTCCCTGCAAGTTTCTGTCCACCAGACTCCTGCTGCTGTTGATGTTCCTGCGGGGTCCAATTCCAGAAGGATTCATCCTGTTCCAGCAGGTTCCTGTCTATTGTTCCTGCAGGTTCTTGTCTGCTAGATACCTCTTGCTGTCGTTGTGTTGCAGGTAGGATCCCTACAGTTGTCCTGCTACCTGCAATTTCTACGGTTGTATCTGTTTGTCATGATTCTATCAAAATTCATCAATGGCTCAAAACCACAACAACATATCATTTGGCTCAATCGAAATTATGGCTGATTCTTTCAATGAATCACTCCTCAGAAGGCGTTCTTAACTCCATTACAGGATCGACTCTAACCTCTGCTCCCTTGCAGGCTGGAGATCCAGAAGCCAACATAAATTTCTTAATCACAACTCATAAATTGAATGACAGCAACTTCCCCCAATGGTATAAAGCGGTCTCATTGTTTCTCAAATGAAGTGGGATATTCGGTCACCTCAAAGGTATGATTCGCGAGCCTTCGAAAACTGACATGATATATGGAGGAAGTGGAAAACTCAATGGTCATGTCATGGCTAATCAACTCCATGAAAACGTCACTTGGTCGTTCGTACATGTTCCTCCCTTCAGCTAGTGCTCTTTGAACGGTTGTACGTGATACCTACTCGGATGTAAGAAATTCCAGCCAACTCTATGAGATATCTAAAAATATCCGGGAGGAAAAATAGAGGTCAAGAACCGTGACACGGTACTATAATGACTTTGTTGTATTATGGATAAAATGCGACTTGAACTACGACTACAATTGAGATTCTCCAACCGACTTATTCTTCTTCCATAATATCGTAGAAAAGGATTGTATGTTTCAATTCCTTGCTGGCCTTAGCAATAGAATACAATTAACAATATCTCTGAAATTTTTGATCATCTAGACTGGAGGATGAAAGAGCATATTGATCACTCTGGACATATCGAAGGAAGTTTGATACGATTAATGAGAAAGATGAGATTAATAGAAGAGGACTACTGAAAAATTCTCATATCGACCCTTCTATAACCTCTTCATTCATGTTCAATCGATGGGCGATATCAGAGGAGAAACAAGCACTGAATCGTAGTAGATTTATTTTACTACCTATATGTCTATGTGTGTGATTTGATTTGAACTTATGCGTTTGCTTTACTTTTGAATTTTGCTTTTGGATCTTAGTATAGTTGAGATTGAGCATAAAATGTTTGTTTCCAGCGTTTAGAGTGTTGTGGCTTGGATTGCGACGCTTAATTGATGTATTAAGTTTGAGAAAATACCAAACTTGTGTGTGTTATATAACGTGTATTGTAACCCTTGGATTTTATATATAATTGTGATATTTTGTGTTGTGAATGTTTATTTGTGTTAGTACATCATTTAATCACTTAAAACTTATGTCTAAAATGGTTGAACGGATGTCGACAAGGCTTGAAATTGATCAAAATAATCGCAAGAAATTGATCAAAATCGCAAAAATCAGGAAATTGAACTAATTTTGAAAATCTGGCCGACGGCGCCGACGACGGATTTTTCTAGAAACTTAGGCTATTTAATTCAATAGAGTTGACCACGACAATGAGTGAATCAAGTGGAGGTCTGGGACATCCTGACCTCATTTATGCACTTTGTCAACTTTCTAGAGTTGAAGCTGGAGATGATGAAGAATGGGTTTACCCTATGAAACCCATTAGTAAAGGTAATTTAGACGTATGAAACCCATGAAGGATGAAAATCTGAGAGTAGGAGTATAAACATTCTACTAGTAGAGATATCCCCTTTACTAGTTATGACCTTCCTTCCTCTAGTTCCCCTACCCTTCATGATTTAATGAATGAGTTA
>NW_018252757.1:199049-199910 GCF_001263595.1 Phalaenopsis equestris
GATTATGATAATGATTATGATAGTGAGTACCTACAGAGGCATTCTGACTTCGAGATAGCTTACTACGAAACTCAGGCCCGACACTACAAAGGTGAGTCTGGTGTTACTTTTCTTGAATGCCCCCGTTATACTAAGTATCGGCCCAATCCACCTGCTGACCAGGGAGACGAGGATATAATATGGGATTTTGATATATGATAGTGATTGATGTACTTTTGTTTTGTGATTTTGTGATAGAGATAAACGTATGTTTGTTTGTACTTTCATTTTATTCTATATTTTATTTTATTATTTGCAGTTAAATAATTTTTAATTATTGTTATAAATGTTTAGTGTTGTAGTTTGAACTTTGCATGTGTAGTTATAATAGACTTTGATTAGTACTTTGTAAAATTGTAATGTGATGTGATTTTGTTTACATTGTGATGTATTTGTAATTGTTTTCATTTAGTATTGTGATGTGTTAGTGAAATATTGTGTTTGTATAATGTTTAGTTTTGTACTTATTTTAAAATTTCATTACCCAGCAAATTCTCTAATGATTTATATGTATAGAAAACTCATAATATTACAGACCAGTTAAAGTAAAAATTTTAAGAAGGAACTGCAAAAAAAGAAATTTTAGAATGATGAAAATGCCTAAACAGACCATTTAAAGAAAAAATTTTAAGAAGGACTGTAAAAAAAAAAAAAAATTCAGAATGATGAAAATGTCTAAAGTACTGAGGTATGATTTATATTTAGAAATTTTCTTTCTACCTGTATCATTCCATATTGAAAAAATTAAGTTTGGGGGAGGGAAGAAAACGATTAACTATTATATGTTCTCAATTTAAATATTTTCAAAAATTATTAATATGA